>NW_006767285.1:0-2346 GCF_000275845.1 Dichomitus squalens LYAD-421 SS1 | reverse complement strand
CCAGCGCTGGGAACTTAGTGGGAGCGCCGATGGGTACCGTGAAGTTGGGCTGATAGCCGTAGATGATCTCGAAGGGGGACACTTGGAGGCCCGAGTGGACATGGTTATTGAGCACGAACTCGGCCGTCGGCAGGTGGTCTACCCAGTCATCCTGTCGCAGGTTGGAGAAGAGACGTAGGTGCTTCTCTACTTCCTGGTTCACCCGTTCGGTCTGACCGTTGGACTGGGGGTGATATGCCGTGGTGAGTGCGTGCTGAATGCCAAACTTCTCGTACAGGGCTTTCATAAAATGTGCTGCGAATTGGGGTCCTCGATCGGATACGACTTTCTCCGGAACACCGTGGAGACGGAAGATTTCTCGGTAGTGGATATCGGCGACTCCCTCTGCAGTAACGTCGGTCGTGGTGGGTAGTACGTGGACCTGCTTGCTGTAGTGGTCGCTGTAGACGATGATCGCGTCGTATCCTTGTACCGGGGGAAGTCCAGTGATGAGGTCTACTCCCATCGTCTGCCAGGGGCCTTCGGGTACGTCGTGGGGCTGGAGCGTGCCTCGAGGATGACGGGGGGCTTTACGACGCTGGCAGGTGTTGCAGCCTTCGACGTACTTGCGCACAAACGCGTCTCGCTGCGGCCACCAGTAGAGACGGCTGACCAGCTCGATAGTCCCGTTCCGTCCAGGATGTCCTGCAGTGATCGTGTCGTGGCACAAGAAGACGACTCGTTTGCGAAGGTCCTTACCAGGGGGGATGTAGAGCTTCCCTTGGTGATAGACGAGGTCATCGCGCACTTCCCACTCGAGGAGTCCGTTCGCCAGTTTCCGAGGGCCCTTCTCCTTGAGGATGCGGAGAGCCTCGACGACTTCAGGGTCGAGCACCTGTGCGTCTCGAATCTCCTGTTCCAGGGTGCTCGTATCCGTGAGTGTGGCTGACAGAGAGACAAACCGCTCGGGTCCCAGTACGATCTGATCTCGGTTGTCCTCTGCGTCCGTAGTCTGGTGGGTCGGGAGGCGAGAGAGGGGATCGGCTTGGGTGTTCGTCTTGCCAGGCTTGTGCGTGAGGCGGAAGTCGAAGCGGCTGAGGTATAGAGACCACCGAGCCTGCCGGCGAGTGAGGTTCCGTGCGGTGCGCCAGTACTCAAGATTATGGTGATCGGTGACGATCTCGAAGGGTTCGGGGAGTCCCTCCAGGTAGTGTCGCCAGTCTTCGAGAGCACGGATGATTGCCAGCATCTCTCGGTCGTAGATCTCGTAGTTCCATTCCGCTTCAGCCATCGACTCCAATCGGTAGGCCACTGGATGCCAGAGGTCGTCGCCCAGCTTCTGCAGTAGAACTCCTCCGGTCGCGAAGCCGGAGGCGTCCACTTCGATCCGCGTGGGCCGAGCCGGATCCCAGGAGACAAGCACGGGTTCGCTCGTAAACGCATCTTTGAGGGCTTGGAAGGCGAGTCGCTGTGCAGTGCCCCAGGTCCAGGAAACGTCCTTCTTGGTAAGGTCGTTGAGCGGTCGCGCGTGCTTGGAGAAGTCTCGGATGAACCGACGGTAGAAGTTGGCAAACCCTAGGAAGCCGCGCAAGTCGCGCAGGTTCTTGGGGGCTGGCCACTCAGTGACGGCCTTGACTTTGACCGGGTCCATGGCCACCTCGCCTTCGCGGATGATGAGGCCGAGGTACTCTACCTCCGTCTTCTCAAACTCGCACTTCTCCGGTCGCAGGTAGAGGTCGTGTTCCTGGAGTCGTTTCAGCACCTCGTGGGTTACGGCGCGATGCTCCTCGAGGGTGGTGCTGAAGATGAGGATGTCATCGAGGTAGACAGCAACCTTTCCTGCGGCGATCAGATCAGCGAAGATTGAGTTCATCAAGGCTTGGAACGTAGCGGGGGAGTTGGTGAGTCCGAACAGCATGACTCGCGGTTCGAATAGGCCTCGATCGTGGACCGTAAACGCGGCTTTCCACTCATCGCCCTCCTTGATGCGGATGTTGTGGTAGCCCCAGCGAACGTCGAACTTGGTAAAGTACTTGGCTTGGCGCAGGCGACTGATGATGTCCGACGCGAGGGGGAGAGGGTACCGGTTCTTCACTGTGATCTCGTTGAGCTTGCGATAGTCCTGGACCAGGCGGAGCTTGCCATCCTTCTTTTTCACGAAGAAGACCGGGGACGCCATGGGGGACTTGGAGGGAACAATGTAGCCTTTCCGAAGGTTTTCCTCGAGGAACCGATCGACTTCTTCTTGCTCGTTAGGCGACATCGGGTAGGCCTTGGAGCGTAGAGTCTCTGGGGCGTCGGGTTTGAGGTCAATGGCATGGTCGTACGGCTTGTGCTCTGGAAGGCGCTCCGATTCGGTCTCAGAGA
>NW_006767284.1:0-2348 GCF_000275845.1 Dichomitus squalens LYAD-421 SS1 | reverse complement strand
CCAGGTAGAAGAGGGAACCCACCGCTTGGTGGTAGGGAATGCTCTGCATCTCACGAATGTCAGAGGGCGAAGATGGGGCCATATCTGCACTGAGGCGAAGGCCAGGATCCATAGGAGTGCCCACAGGGTCGCAATTTGCAAACCCATAACGCTCTAGGATGTCCAGGGCATACTGGCGCTGCGAAATCGACAGGGAACGCTTGGAGCGGTCGCGCTCAATCTTGACACCAAGCAGCCAGGAAGTGGGGCCCAAATCTCGCAGTTTGAAGTGCTTCTGGAGGTCGTCCTTGACGCGCTGGATGGCTGACTTGGATTTGCCAGCAATGGTGATGTCGTCGACAAAGACAGGGATGATAAGACGCACTCCATCGCGCAGATAGACCCAGACACTGTGCTCGCAGCTGAGTCGCTCAAAGCCAAGCTTGGTGAGCACCTCATGGAGCTTCTCATGCCAGCATTGACCAGCCTGCTTGAGCCCATAGAGCGATTTGCGAAGCCTCCAGACCCAGTCAGGAGTCTTCTCCTCAAAGCCCTCAGGCTGTCGCATGTAGACCTCCTCCTTGAGCTTGCCATTGAGGTAGGCAGAGGAGATGTCCACAGACTCGAGTTCGAGGTCCTCAAGTGCAGCAAGGGCCAGGATGGCTCGAATCGACGCCCACTTGGGGGTAGGGGCGAAGGTCTCGTTGTAGTCGAAGCCAGGACACTGGGAGAAGCCCTTGGCCACAAGGCGACCCTTGTATCGCTCAATTGAGCCGTCTGCATTGCGCTTCACCCTAAAGACCCATTTGCAGCCAATGGCCCTGCGTCCTGGGGGCAGCTGGACGAGTTCAAAGGTGCCATTCTCGACCAGTGACTGGACCTCGTCCTGGGCAGCCTTGAGCCACTTGCTGCGCTCATCTGGAGCGAGCTGCATGACCTCAGCAATCGACTTGGGCTCTCCAAAGTGCTCCTGGTCCGCCTTGAACGCGTGCTGGACCACTGACTCGAATGCGAACTCCAGGGCATCGTCGTAGGGCAGGAAATCGTCGACTTGGGCAGAGTAGACGTACTCAATGCCTGCCAGCATGGCCTGGAGAGCGTCCGCATCGTCGCTTCCTATGCAGTCCAATTCGTCGTCTGAGGATGTGGGAATTGGAGGAGGGGTGGTAGAGCGAGGGGCGAGTCTGCGAGCAGGAGCTGGGTCGACTGGTGCGTCGATTAGAGGATCTGGAGAAGGCGAATTCTGTCGAGGTTCTGGAGCTGGAGCTGGAGCAGGGGACACAGAGCGAATGCGATGGCGAGGAGCGACGAGGTTCTGGCGTTCAAGGTCCCTGTCATTGAGGGAACCCTGGTAGCGAGTAGAGCGAGCTGGGAGCTGTTTCCGAGCGAGTGCTGGGTAAGGTCTGAAGCCGCCTTGACCCTGGGCTGGCTGGTGGACAGACGGTGCAGGGGGACGAGCTATGGGCGCAGGAGGCGGTGGCTGAGGAGCCTGTGGAGCGGCTGGTGCAGGAGGGAGTTGTGGAGGTGCTGGTGGACTCTGAGAGCGCGACTGGGGCTCTGAAACGTCAGGAGATGGAGAGCGCGATGGAGCGATGTCAGGAGGTGAACTCTGAGGCGCAGGAGGCGGAATTTGAGGCGCAGGAGGCGCAGGTGGAGCTGGTGGTGTAGGTGGAGCTGGTGGTGCAGGAGGTGCAGGAGCATCATAGTCGTCGTCTCCCCCCTGATCCTGCAGCTCTGGCACATCTGGCACATTGTCCTGGGGCGCAGAGTCCGTATCCTCGTCGTCTGGTGCACCAGGGACATCCACATCGTCCAGGGGAAGGCCAAAGACATTGATGAAGGGCGAGTTGCCAGGGAAGCAGCTCTCATCAAACACTGCATGCGACGAGATGAGCACCTTCTTCGCTGCAGGGTCCCAAAATCGCTAGGCCTTGGTGCCATCTGGGTAGCCAATGAAGATGCACTTGCGAGTGTGAGACTGCAGCGCTTTGCGATCCTTCTTGCGCACCAGAACATAGGCCAGAGAGCCAAAAACTCGAAAGTAGGACACATCTGGCTTGCGTCCATCGCCCTTCCATGCTGTGTAGGGTATGCCGCCGTCTAGAGCAGATGTGGGCATGCGATTTCGCGTGTGGACAAAGGTAGAGACAGCGTGCACCCAGAACGAAGGAGGGAGCTTGGATTGCGCCAGGAGGGCAGTAGCACCCTCAGAAATCGTCCGGTTGGCTCGCTCTGCCACCCCATTCTGGTGCGGCTCGTCTGTCTCCGTGTGCTGACGATGGATGCCGTGTTCTGCGCAGAAATCGATGAATTCCTGGCCCATATACTCGTCTCCCTTGTCGTCTCGAGTGGCCTTGATGCGCAGGCCC
>NW_006767283.1:0-2350 GCF_000275845.1 Dichomitus squalens LYAD-421 SS1 | reverse complement strand
GCAGCAAACATAGTTGAGGCAGATGATGAACCAAGCTCTGAGTTGAATTTGGCAATTACTAAGGACTTTGGTCAGGAGCGGAACCCTTGGAGGATCGACCCCAGCACAGGCGAACTGCCATGGGAAGAATTACCAACAACAGAGGTTAACCTAGAGAATCGGTTATACTGCCGCTTATTTGAATTATGTCAGCAAAGCCAAACCCGTAATCAGATTCCAAATCAGCCACAGATCGATCTTATTGAGCCATTTGAAGCCGACCAACTAGATTCTGATAAAGTTTGGCAACCAAAGATCACTAAGGATGAGGAGTCATTTCTGCTTCGCAGTGTCCTAATCAAGGTCAATGGCAAATATCGAGAAGGGCACGGTATACTTCATATGGTATACTTCCCGCATAAGTCAGAACGCGTACGTGTTGCAGAAGATGAGGAGTATAGACTGTCATCTGGTAATGGCTCAGAAACGTCAAGCGAGTTAAGTGAGGAAGACAATGCAGTCACACAGTATCGGCGACAGTGGCCACGTATGACAATGCATGACCTAAACCAGTCAATGGCCGAGATGGGGTTTGAGCTGCGCAAGTCGCACACAACAGGACCTGATGCTAAAATGAGCAAGGAGACTGAGTTACGAACATAAAACATATATGCAGCACGTTTCCCACAACCGGGACAGTCATGCAAGAACGATATATCTCTTCACCACTCAAAAGAATCGATTAAAAGAGCTATACATGTAAAAAGTCCCATACACCCCTAACTCAAATAGATGCTATAGTCTACGATGGAGGCACATAAGGGACGAGAATGTACAAGCATGTTAGACCATGGCTCTGATAGTAAAGAGGGAGGGAGACGTACTCATGCACGCTGATGCCATCTTGCATAGTAGTCGTAAAGATCGTGATAGTCGTGACGTAAAAGGATAAGGGCGCAACCTGTGCACTGAGCGGAGACGTGTATACTCCACACCAGCAGAAGGCGCGGAAAGAAGGGACTGGAACATGGGGATATAGTGAGATAGAGAGGCGGAGGAGAAAGGTCAGAACGACGTACCGTCAAAGAAAGAACATAAGTTAGCCCGCCACTTCAGGCGCACACGGAGCGAATGTAGTCTGGTCCATCGCTTGGCCTACCTATAGACAAACATTAGAGTAGGAAGTGTGGCATAAAAAGAAGGGAGGACAACGTACGTGTGCAGACCCTAAAGACACCGGCATGCCCGAGCACCCCCTCGGGCATAGTAGGTCAGACATGGCGGTAAGGGGGCGGAAGAAGAAGAAGGGCACCCAAGAACGCATCAGAGGAAGGGACCAGTATATATTGTGCTTAGGAAGTCACTAAGTGGAGCATGCGAACAACCGGAGCTTGAAGCAGAACCGCCGACGCTAAGCACAATAGGCTCAGGAAGCATTGAAATTCTGAATATCACCGCCAAAGAACAAGAAAGGAAATCACAGCAGTAAGACAATAGAAATCAGGGATTGCCGCAGCAATAGCTTCCATTGGCATAGAAATCAAGAAGCCGCAGCAGGACTGGTCGCCTTGCATCAAAGAATGGAAGACAGTTGCCGAGGAATGGAAGACCACCGCTTGACAACAGTACATGGCGGATCACACGGGAGACAATAGCGAGCTCATTGTGATTGAGCGTCAGGCACATTAAGGGCACTAGAAGCTAAGGGTTCTAGATTAATCAGTGATAGGAAAGCAGGATAGCACAGCCAGCACTAATCAGGAAATGTGAAAGAAACAAGATCTGCCGTCAGACCGCTGACAAGCCGGTGACATACTGAGGAGATAGAGAATAAGGACTAGACTGCCGTTGGGCCACCGCAGAGTGGTGACGTACCAAGGAGTCACAAGATGAACCAGAAAAGGAAATGTATAAGCGCTGGAAAGATAATGTGCGCCTGCTCTTATCTAGACGCTGATCAGCTGATAAGAAGGACCCAAAGGAACGGAACCTTGCATAGAAGCATAAATGCTTAAAAGGCCTAATAGTCTAATGCTTGATGCCTAAAGCTTAAAAAGGCTAAAAACGTGAATAGACGCTCAGCAGCAATTGCCGGTTCAAAAACAGCTCCCCGAAGTCGCGAGTCTTCAAGCATTGCAGTGGGCGCCTATTTCAACTGTGGGGCGAGCACTGAAAGGATTCGCACATTGTGGCACTCAGTGGGCCTGGGAGTGAGCTTTGTCACACAAACAATGATGAAACCTTGATATACGGTGGTGATAGGACCAAGATAGTGTTGATATTGTGGTCAGATTGCTAGAGACATACACCGCAGCAATGCATTCGACCGTAGTCAAGGCACACAAATGGAAGACTTCAGAAATGGAAGTTT
>NW_006767282.1:0-2351 GCF_000275845.1 Dichomitus squalens LYAD-421 SS1 | reverse complement strand
TACTGCTCAAGCGACTGGTTGACTCGCTCAGTCTGTCCGTCTGTTTGTGGGTGATAAGCCATGGACATTGACGATCGAATTCCTAGCAATTTGCAAAACTCCTTAAACGCTGCACTCGCAAACTGTGTGCCTCGGTTAGAGATGATCTGCCACGGTAGGCCATGGTGTTTCAGGATGTGTTCGTAGATGAGCTCAGCTGCTTCTGTTGCCGAGAAGTGGTCGTCAGCTGCGAAGAAGTGGGACCGTTTTGAGAGACGGTCCACTACTACTACTATCGCGGTGAAGGTGTTGCCGTGTCTATCAACTGAGGGCGGAAGCTGAGAGATGATATCGATTGACCAGATTTCCCATGGTCCAGCGGGGATCTCGTTTGGCTGCAGTAATCCATACGGTGGTTTCCTGACTGACTTGTTCCATTGGCAAGCGTCGCATCCTTGTACGTACTTCTTGACGTCGATTGACATGCCGGGCCACCAATAGTTCCGTGCAATGATCTCCAAAGTCTTCCACCTTCCTGGGTGACCCGCTAGTAATGTGTCATGATGTAGTTTGAGCAGGTCGAGGCGGATGCTTTGGTCCTTGGGTACATAGACTTTGCCTTGTCGTAACAGTAAACCGTTCTCCATGTTCCAATCTTGCAGGTACTAAGCAAACTCCCGGGGTCCACTAGCCAGCAATTCCTTGTAGTGCTTCGTCATTTTGTCATCTTCGAGGGCCTTCTTGATGTGTTAGAGCAGTTCCTTGTCGTCGACGATGGAGGCATGACCAGGTTGCATGGCTTTGATTGTGAAAAACTCGGGTTTCAGCAGTGTCTGTCCGAAGTTATCACTGCTTATCCCCTCTTCATGATCTGGCCTCCTGGACAGAGGGTCGGCTCATAGCATTGTCTTTCCACGGTGGTGCTTCAGAACGAAGTTGAAGCGGGACATGAATAAACTCCATTGGGCTTGTCGGTGTGTGAGCTTCTGTGCTTGTCGGAAGTAGGTGAGGTTGAGATGGTCTGACCAGATCTCAATCGGTTCAGGGTGTCCCTCCAGGTAGTGCCGGTATTCCTCCAAGGCTCGGATGATTGCCAAGAGCTCCTTGTCGTAGATTTCGTAGTTGCGTTCGTGGACATTGAGGGACTTGGAGTAGAAGGCGACCGGGTGCCATAGCTTGTCCTCTCCAAGTTGTTCTAACACTGCTCCTGTTGCGAAGTCGGACGAGTCTGTCTCTAGCCGGTAGGGAGCCATGTCGTTCGGGATCTGAAGAATTGGAGCTGTCGTAAATGCGGTTTTGAGTCCTCCGAAGGCCTGCTCCTGTTCCTCCCCCCATTGCCACTGGATGTCCTTGCACGTGAGCTTAGTGAGCGGTCGTGCAATCTTGGCAAAGTCCTTGATGAAACACCGGTAGAAGTTGGCTAATCCGAGGAAAGCTTGAACGTGTTTGACTTTGGTCGGAGTAGGCCATTCCTTGACACCTTGCACCTTAGACTCATCCATGGAGATTGAATCCTTTGATACGACAAGTCCGAGGAAGTGAACCAAGGGCTGCTCAAACTTGCACTTTTCAGGTTTGACGAAGAGGTCGTTGTCGCGCAGCTTCTTCAGGACCCGTTCTACCAGTTGGCGATGTAGAGTGAGGTCATCTGTGAAGATGAGGATGTCATCGATGTAGACCACGACATGTCCGGTCGCAATTTCTTCCTTTAGGACCTCATTCATCATTGCTTGGAACGAGCTGGGTGCATTGCATAGGCCAAAGGTCATGACTGTTGGTTCATACAGTCCCTTGTGAGTGATAAACGCGGCTTTCTCTTCGTCTCCTTCGCGAATGCGAACATTGTTGTAGCCCCACCTTAGGTCGAGTGAGGTGAAGATTGATGCGTGCGAAAGCCTATCCACAAGGTCTGAGATCCGGGGGATTGGGAACTTGTCCTTCTTCGTGACCGCGTTCAGTGCGCAATAGTCCTGGACCAAACGTAAACTTCCATCCTTCTTACGGACAAAGAAGACTGGGGCAGCAGTAGGACTCTTGGACATGCGGATGTAACCTTTGTCTTCTTGCTCCGTGATCCAAGCTTCAAGTGAGTTCCGTTCGTCGAGGTTGAGCGGGTACAATTTGGCCGGTTTGGGAAGTGAGGCTCCAGGGACTAGTTCGATTGCATGATCGTATGGCTTCCGTGTTGGCATTCTCTCCGAGGCTTTCTTGGAAAAGACGTCGCCATACTGCCGGTACTGCTCTGATACATGGTTTGACCAGTATTCGCGATCCTGTTCGCCTTTCGTTGCAGGGTTGGTGTCCTTTTTCTCTTCTAACCTGGCTCGCATCTGACGCGCACTCGGGTCATCCGAGAAGTTCACCCAATGAAT
>NW_006767281.1:0-2353 GCF_000275845.1 Dichomitus squalens LYAD-421 SS1 | reverse complement strand
TATTTCCGCGTGAAAGTACTTGGCTGCCACCACTTGCTCTGCTACCTCCAAGACCGACTCTGCACTCATTCTGCGTTTTATCTCACCTGGCACGGACTGTGGGTACACTCGTCGACCGCATAACTCTCCTCGGTGCTTCGTCTCGCTATGGACCGCAAGCGACCCGGCCAAGCGTCCTCCTCTTCCGGTCGTGCAACGTACTCGGCGAGTTCCCGTGCTCCGGTATACGCCCAGTACCGCAGCGAATCACCTCCAGCATCGGCATACTTCTCCCATTTCTCCGGAGACCACCATGAGGAACCTCAGCCCACACACCCGGACGCGAACGCGCACTTCGCATACAGCACGACGCTACGGAGACATACTTTGGAGGGACCGCTTGGAATCCCAGCGACACCTTCGGGAAGCAGCATGCCGTCGTTAGGAGAACTCCGGGGCGCAATGGAGACGGAGGGCGTAAAGGGTGTCTGGGTCCGCACGGTCGGGAGGCTCACGGCTGCGTTCACGCAACGGGAGGACTACGAACGGCTGCCGACACATAGGGAGGAGGCGCATGGGCAGAAGGAGAGCTCGTCCGCGCGGTTCGCGCATCACTCCGTACAGGTGCGTTCTCGTCCAGAAATTGCGAACATGAGTCTTGCGCTCGGTCTCCCCGACGTAGAGCAGTCATCGTCTTCGTGACCTTGGACCGTGTCATTGCATATGGTGCGAGCGGTCACACGACATTGTGATTATAGGCCGGCATATCCCTGGCCACGTTGGCCACGTAAAGTGGCCAGGTCTGTAGGGCAGTATATCCCAGTCCGTGTGGGGGGTACCCGCTCGCGTGGTTTCATGTTTCAGGTGCACAAGTGCAGTAGGTGATTCTCAGGGGACCACTGGTACTCCTCAGCTTGGGAAGAGCGGGCTGAAGGGAGGGCGGAGCCCGACTGCAGCCCGCCACAAACCCCACTGAGGAAGAATGATAGCGTGTAGGAAAGCACAGTCGTGGCGCGTTGAGGGCGGGCTCGTGCCCGCCCGATGCGCGCAAGGACCGTACTGTGCATTGAAGCAGTCTCGAAGGGCACCCAAGCAAAATTCAACCAAGGCCGCCGTGGCCAGGACTGCCCTGAGGGCTCTACCCTATTCAGCTGAGCGTCCCCGTTGCGGTGCGATGTTGCACGGGCATCCGGGCGCAAGACTACGTTCCTTGGTTGTTTCTCATCACTATTCGTAACCTGGCACCTTGCAGGATACACTCGCGCACTTTGCTACGTCGGCAACAGAAGGCTTATCCTCTAGGAGAGTACAAGAGCTCCTCCACACGCACGGCTACAACGAGTTTACGGTGTCTACCCCCGAACCGCTGCTCATCAAGTTCGCAAAGACAATATACGAGAACCCGCTCATCCTTCTGCTGTGTGGCAGTGCGATCGTTAGCGCGGTCATGGGCAACATCGACGATGCTGTCAGTATCACCGTGGCGGTACTGATTGTCCTGACAGGTGCGCTCGCTCGAACCCTGCTGTATTTCCCGCTCGCGTGACCTGATAACCTCCAGTCGGATTCGTGCAGGAACAACGGTCAGAGAAGAGCCTGGAGGCGCTCAGCAAGCTCGTGCCACACCATTGCCATCTCATCCGGTGTGTCTAGGCAGTGCGGTCTCTAGCAGTTTGAGGACAAGCTCACACGTCCTACTACAGCGATGGCAAGCCGTTCCACATGCTCGCCAATGAACTAGTTCCTGGGGACATTGTGACGTTCACCACCGGGGACCGAGTGCCCGCCGACGTGAGACTGATCTCTGCGGTCGACCTCGAGGTTGATGAGAGCAGTTTGACGGGGGAGACGACGACGCGGCGAAAGGACACCGAGCCATGTACCGCGATGGGCGCCGGGAATGGGTACGCGAACGGGTCAGGGACAGGGTATGGAGTGCCCGCTGGGGAGCCCGTTGCGCTCGCAGAGCGGTCGTGCATCGCGTACATGGGCACGCTCGTACGAAACGGTGAGTGTAGCGGATACGGTAGTAGGTGTGATGAACGTTGAATATCTGTCCCCAGGCCGAGGCGCGGGCGTGGTGATTGCGACAGGGACGCAAACAGAGTTCGGAGTGATCTTCTCGATGATGCAGGACGTCGAGGAGAAGCGGACCCCCCTGCAGCTCAGTATGGATGAGCTTGCGAAGAAGCTGTCCATGATTTCGTTTGGTATCATTGGGGTCATCTGTATCTTCGGCGTGATTCAGCACAAGTCGTGGCTCGATATGTTCACCATCGGAGGTACGCCAATTCGATTTCTGGTGATAAGGGATCGACTGCTAACGACGTTGTTTCGGTGAAGTACAGTGTCGCTTGCTGTTGCGGCCATTCCG
>NW_006767280.1:0-2355 GCF_000275845.1 Dichomitus squalens LYAD-421 SS1 | reverse complement strand
AATGGTGATGTCGTCGACAAAGACAGGGATGATAAGACGCACTCCATCGCGCAGATAGACCCAGACACTGTGCTCGCAGCTGAGTCGCTCAAAGCCAAGCTTGGTGAGCACCTCATGCAGCTTCTCATGCCAGCATCGACCAGCCTGCTTGAGCCCATAGAGCGATTTGCGAAGCCTCCAGACCCAGTCAGGTGTCTTCTCCTCAAAGCCCTCAGGCTGTTGCATGTAGACCTCCTCCTTGAGCTCGCCATTGAGGTAGGCAGAGGAGATGTCGACAGACTCGAGTTCGAGGTCCTCAAGTGCAGCAAGGGCTAGAATGGCTCGAATCGACGCCCACTTGGGGGTAGGGGCGAAGGTCTCGTTGTAGTCGAAGCCAGGACGCTGGGAGAAGCCCTTGGCCACAAGGCGACCCTTGTATCGCTCAATTGAGCTGTCTGCATTGCGCTTCACCCTGAACACCCATCTGCAGCCAATGGCCCTGCGTCCTGGGGGCAGCTGGACGAGCTCAAAGGTGCCATTCTCGACCAGTGACTGGATTTCGTCCTGAGCAGCCTTGAGCCACTTGCTGCGCTCATCTGGAGCGAGCTGCATGACCTCAGCAATCGACTTGGGCTCCCCAAAGTGCTCCTGGTCCGCCTTGAACGTGTGCTGGACCACTGACTCGAATGCGAACTCCAGGGCATCGTCGTAGGGCAGGAAATCGTCGACTTGGCCAGAGTAGACGTACTCAATGCCTGCCAGCATGGCCTGCAGAGCGTCCGCATCGTCGCTTCCTATGCAGTCCAATTCGTCGTCTGAGGATGTGGGACTTGGAGGAGGGGTGGTAGAGCGAGGGGCGAGTCTGCGAGCAGGAGCTGGATCGACTGGTGCGTCTGTTGAACCCGGGGGGCGAAGGCCTCTCCCATGGGTGGCAACGACAGCGGATAGCCTGCAACTCACCTAGAATGGTTGTTGGTTGTAAGAGGCTTGTTAAAGCGATGAGAGGAGATGTTCGAGTGAACTGAACTGTAGATTGAGGGTACAGAGGTCCCCTATATATACTACTGTACATCTGTGGCTACGTAGTACTATACAGTACCTTCCCAGGATGCACAGTCGCACAGAGAAGCAGTGCGTACACAGCAAAGCTGTGTGTGTACCACATGAGTAGTACAGCCTCGGTTATTGCAGTAACCGGCTGTGCCATTCCATATCTTGTGACGGCTGTGTTAGGCAAGCTGTGTAAACCAGCGCCTGTTCAACACTCCCCCTCACTAAGTATCCGAATGATTACGCAAGCGTAGCAGGCGCTTTAAGCAGCTCTGGACTTTGAAAAGCGGAGACCAAGTTGTGAGCGAAATTTCAAGAACTTCACTACACCAAGGTTCTTGGTAAAGATGTCCGCAGGATTGTCGTTTCCATCTATACAGAAGACATCAATGATTCCTTTATCATGTACCTCACGGATATAGTGATATCGGATGTCAATGTGCTTTGACCTTGACTCCGTCACAGGATTCGATGCAATGAAGATCGATCCTTGATTGTCTCCAGATAGAGATATGTGATTGACATGGTAGTCAAGTTCAGCAAGTAGATTGCGAACCCAGACCACTTGGCGACTGCAATCGCTCATTGCCATGTACTCAGCTTCCGTAGAAGAAAGAGCAATGGTCTTTTGTGCTCGTGATTGCCACGAGAAGATCCCATTCGCTAGTTTTAAGAAGAAACTGGTCTGTGACCAACGAGAGTTGGGATCAGAGGCCCAATCTGAATCAGTACCGGCGACAAGGCCTGACTGTGAAGCACCGTCATAGACTAGGGAGTAATTCTTTGTCCCGACTAGATATCGGCAGATATAGAGTGCACAATTAAGGTGTTCTTCAGATGGGTTAGACGCAAACTGTGCTAGCTTGGTCACGGCGAATGCCAGATCCGGTCTGGTACCAAGCATCAAGTAGAGCAAGGATCCAATAACCGTTTGAAACCGTGAACGAAGTTATGGTGTTGCTTGTCCTTTGTTGGGTGCAGGTATGTAACCCGCAGGAAGTGGTGTTGGAGCTGGTCGCGCATTTGACATGTTGCAGCGTTCCAGTACTTTCTCCAAATAGGCGCATTGATCCAAGTGGATACTGCGGCCTTTGCGCACGATTCGCATACGCAGAAATTCCTTTGCGTCGCCGAGATCGCGGCATTCCCACTTGCGCATGAAGCGAGCTTTAAGCTGAGCTACAAGCTTCTTGTCTTTCCCACAAAAGAGAGCGTCGTCTACATAGACGATGACAACTACTAGCTGCCCATCAGATTGGCGCTTGTAGATGTACAGACCTGCATCATTGCTGAGTCGTTTAAAACCCATCAACTGCATGGATTCAG
>NW_006767279.1:0-2358 GCF_000275845.1 Dichomitus squalens LYAD-421 SS1 | reverse complement strand
CGTGGATGAATCGTCGGTAAAAGTTGGCAAAGCCACGGAACTTCCGTACGTCCTAAGTGTTCTGAGGAGTTGGCCAGTCTGCAATTCCCTTGACTTTGACCGGGTCCATGCCCACGCGTCCTTCGGAGAAGATCATGCCAAGATGCTCGATCTGTGACTGTTCGAACCAACACTTCTCCGGCTTTAGGAAGAGGTCGTTCGCTTCTAATCGTCTGAGGACCTCGTGCACGACCTTGCGGTGTTCCGTGAGGTCACTACTGAAGATGAGTATGTCGTCCAGGTACACGGTGATCTTTCCTTCGACGATAAGGTCCTTGAAGATGTCGTTCATGAACGCGGAGAACGTGCTGGGGGAGCCGGTGAGCCCGAAGAACATAACCGTAGGCTCAAACAGTCCTCGATTGGTCATAAACGCGGCCTTCCATTCGTCACCGGTCTTAATCCGGATGTTGTTGTAGCCCCAGCGAACGTCGAGCGCCGTATAGATCTTGGCGTTCTTGAGTCGGTCCATGAGTTCAGTGATGAGCGGGAGCGGGTACCGATTCTTCACCGTGATAGCGTTCAATCATCGGTAGTCTTGGACGGGTCGTAGACTGCCATCCTTCTTTTTGACAAAGAAGAAGGGGGAGGACATCGGGGACTTTGACTCGCGAACGTAACCTTTGGCCAGGTTCTCCTGCAAAAACTTGTCGAGCTCGACTTGCTCACTGGGCGACAACGGGTAGAGCCTTGAGTGGAAGGTCTGCGCGCCCGGGACCAGCTCAATGGCATGGTCGTAGGGACGATGTTCCGGCAGTCTATCCGCCGCCTCCTTAGAGAATACGCGCATGTGCTCCCGATACTCCGGTGGAACCATTTTGTTGACAGTCTGGACCTCTCGTTTGGCGTACTCCTGCTCCGCGAGTTGCTGAGAGTAGGTGTGACTTGCCGAAACGAAGAGCTGAGGTGCACCGCGAAGTGTTCGACCTTTGTGCCAGGCGTCGATGAGAGACTGTTCCGTGCCGTCCCATTCCGCTTTCGCCGGAGGTACGAGAGGCTCATCCTCTGCTTCGTTGACCATGACCGTGCCGCAGACGTGTCCCACTGTTCGCGTTTTCCTTACCCATGGAGACCTTGTGCGCGCCGTAGGCCGTACCCCCATATCACGCGCCTCAGTCTCCACTAGTTTGGATGCCTTGTGGGTCACTGGGCAGGTGTCAGGGCATCGCGACAGGCGCAGCGAACCACATTCCCAGTCTATCTCCGGGTTGTGTTCGCGCAGCCAGTCCAGCCCGATGATCACATCTTCTTCTCCGATGTCCGTGATGATGAACGCGACCTCCTGGTTGCTGTCGCGGTGACTAGGCGCATAGACTCAGGTCGACGTTCAGCGACGACCCCGTAGGCGAGCGGCAAGGAGCCGAAAGGGAAGGAGAGAGAGAGAGAGGGATAAACGTGACAAGAAACTCAACGAGGGCAGAGCGGAGGCCGACACGAAGGCACAAGACCTATGAAGCTAGTCTTCACGCAGATAGCGACAGATTAGTCCCAATGACCAAGTTATACATTAGCAATCGAAGAGGGATACAACGCTATGGTCACTCACCTAGTCCCAATGACCAAGAGGTCGAGATGGGGACTAGGGAGCGCCTAGGGGGGTCCTTATATACTAGAGGGCTGCTTAGCAACCAAGGACAAGGCGCGAGAGCGAGGCAGTGAAGATGACAAAGGGAGAACAAAGGGCGAGAAAGAAAAGGCAAGGACATGGCGATCACGGGAACGTAGCATGCGGCTGTGGGAACGTATCTACAGTGTCCATACTGGGATGAGCTAGGAAAGGAATCAGTCCGGAAATGGAAGGTGGGCGTCAAAGGGAAGGGAATGGGCGGCAAAAAGGGGCGTCTGTCCAACGTCCGTGACATTACCCCCCTCCTAAGGTCCGTCGGTCCCCGATGGACCCGAGGCCGGGGCGCTGTCCGGAGGCCCATTCGAGGTCGGAGGGTGCGGCAGTGGTGAAGTTGACGAGGGGTTGCCAGGGAAGAGATTGAAAGATGGCAGCTGCAATTCGACGTGGGGCAGTGGGGTTCCGTTCGTGGAATTCGTCGATGAGCTCTTGGCAATGAGTGAGGTCCTTTGCCGGCTCCCAGCTGTTCTGGCCTTCGTCGTAGCCTTTCCACTTGACCAGGTATTGGAACTGGTTACGGTACGTGCGGCTGTCTTCAATCTTTTCGACCTCGTACTCGAGTTCCCCTTCGACTTCGACTGGTTCCGGTGGGGGTGGAAGTATGCCGTTGACGTCGTTGCCCGTCCAGGGTGTGAGGCGATCGACGTGGATGACGGCATGTCGGTTCTGCATGGAAGGGGGGAGTTGAAGTCGAT
>NW_006767278.1:0-2359 GCF_000275845.1 Dichomitus squalens LYAD-421 SS1 | reverse complement strand
CCTGCAGAGCGTCCGCATCGTCGCTTCCTATGCAGTCCAATTCGTCGTCTGAGGATGTGGGACTTGGAGGAGGAGTAGTAGAGCGAGGGGCGAGCATGCGAGCAGGAGCTGGATCGACTGGTGCGTCAATTAGAGGATCTGGTGAGGGCGAATTCCGAGGAGGTTCTGGAGCTGGAGCTGGAGCAGGGGACACAGAGCGAATGCGATGGCGAGGAGCAACAAGGTTCTGGCGTTCAAGGTCCCTGTCATTGAGGGAACCCTGGTAGCGAGTAGAGCGAGCTGGGAGCTGTTTCCGAGCGAGTGCTGGGTAAGGTCTGAAGCCGCCTTGACCCTGGGCTGGCTGGTGGACAGATGGTGCAGGGGGACGAGCTATGGGCGCAGGAGGCGGTGGCTGAGGAGCCTGTGGAGCGGCTGGTGCAGGAGGGAGTTGTGGAGGTGCTGGTGGACTCTGAGAGCGCGACTGGGGCTCTGCGACGTCAGGAGATGGAGAGCGCGATGGAGCGATGTTAGGAGGTGGACTCTGAGGCGCAGGAGGCGGAATTTGAGGTGCAGGAGGCGCAGGTGGAGCTGGTGGTGCAGGAGGTGCAGGAGCATCATAGTCGTCGTCTCCCCCCTGATCCTGCAGCTCTGGCACATCTGGCACATTGTCCTGGGGCGCAGAGTCCGCATCCTCGTCGTCTGGTGCAACAGGGACATCCACATCGTCTAGAGGAAGGCCAAAGACGTTGATGAAGGGCGAGTTTCCAGGGAAGCAGCTCTCATCGAACACTGCATGCGACGAGATGAGCACCTTCTTTGCTGCAGGGTCCCAAAATCGCCAGGCCTTGGTGCCATCTGGGTAGCCAATGAAGATGCACTTGCAAGTGTGAGACTGCAGCGCTTTGCGATCCTTCTTGCGCACCAGAACATAGGCCAGAGAGCCAAAAACTCGAAAGTAGGACACATCTGGCTTCCTCCCATCGCCCTTCCATGCTGTGTAAGGTATGCCGCCATCTAGAGCAGATGTGGGCATGCAATTTCGCGTGTGGACAAAGGTAGAGACGGCGTGCACCCAGAACGAAGGAGGGAGCTTGGATTGCGCCAGGAGGGCAGTGGCACCCTCAGAAATCGTCCTGTTGGCTCGCTCTGCCACCCCATTCTGGTGCGGCTTGTCTGTCTCTGTGTGCTGACGATGGATGCCGTGTTCTGCGCAGAAATCGATGAATTCCTGGCCCATGTACTCGCCTCCCTTGTCGTCTCGAGTGGCCTTGATGCGCAGGCCCAGGGCGTTCTCAGCATAGGCCTTGTATGACTTGAAGGCTGCAAATGCGTCGCTCTTGCGCTTGAGATAGGCCACAGCCCAGAAGCGCGATGCATCGCAGACAAAGACCATCCAGTAGAGGTAGCCCTCAGGCGAAGGGACAGGCAGCTTGCCTTTGAGGTCTGTGTGGACCAGGGCGACACGAACAAACCTCCGGGAGGCGAAACGAGGGATGGGATGGCGATTTAGCTTGCCAGCAAGGCATGGCTCGCAGATGGGGCTAGGCTGACGCTTGGAGCGGATGGTGAGGCCCTGAACGAGGTCCTTTCGAATTGTGAAGCGGAGGTCGTCTAGATTGACGTGCGAGCAACGTCTGTGCCAAAGATCGAGGTCCTCCTCGCAGGCAGTGGAGGCAGAGAGCGCATTCTTCGGCTGAGGGATGGTATGGCCTAGGAGGTAGCCTGTGTTGTGCTCGTCGACTTTGGCCTCGAAGCGCAGCTCACCCTGGTGATAGAACAGCACAGAGGCGGCCTGTAACTCGACGGTGTAGCCCTTTTGGCGAGTGAGGTGAAACACAGACAGTAGATTCCTTCCAAGCGCAGGTACATGAAGGACATCGTGTAGAACGACAGCAGGGGGTAAAACGCCGCCTCTAGACGCAGGTTGGAACACTACAGACCCCAATCCAGCCGAGTAGACAATGTGCGAGTTGGCGAGGCGAATGGGGACGTTGTGGGGTGAGTAGGAGCGAAACCAGTGGCGGTGTGGTGTCATGTGTGCAGATGCACCTGTGTCGGTGTTCCAGTTAGCAGCAGCAGGCGAAGCGAGCCAGGTAGAGCGATCTGCTGAAGAGGAGAGGGCAAGAGCGCAACCAGCACTCACAGTGGCCGCACCAGCGGACTCCTGGGGTGTCCCCTGCGTCCTGGATGTGTCGTTCGAAGCCTGGGACGCCTCCTGCTTGCTTCTGGACTTGTTGGAGCGATACTGTGAGCGTTGAGCAGCACGTTCTTTCGCTTTGACACCGGCATCGCGTTTAGCGTAGCACTGGTCCTCGGAATGGCCGGATCGACTGCAGAAGGTGCAGGAGAGCGATGTGGCGGCATTAGAGAGGGCAGGGAC
>NW_006767277.1:0-2360 GCF_000275845.1 Dichomitus squalens LYAD-421 SS1 | reverse complement strand
AAGGCTGTACTACTCATGTGGTACACACACAGCTTTGCTGTGTACGCACTGCTTCTCTGTGCGACTGTGCATCCTGGGAAGGTACTGTATAGTACTACGTAGCCACAGATGTACAGTAGTATATATAGGGGACCTCTGTACCCCCAATCTACAGTTCAGTTCACTCGAACATCTCCTCTCATCGCTCTAACAAGCCTCTTACAACCAACAACCCTTCTAGGTGAGTTGCAGGCTATCCGCTGTCGTTGCCACCCGTGGGAGAGGCCTTCGCCCCCCGGGTTCAACAACCCAAACCACGATATGGTCGTTGAATGCACATGTGTAAGAGATATTAGCTGATAGTTTGGATCGCACGCCGGTGGACATTTGTCTTATCCATAGCACATGATCATTGGAAGCAGGTAGAATACATTGAGGACTACTAGTACGCAACACGGAGATACTTATTAGGCACGCCGAGAACACAAAATCAGGCTGGGTTAGTAAAGCCACTTACCAACTCAGCAAGAGCAAGAACGAACCTTTGAGACATGTACACGACGATGTAAGGGTACAAGAGACCTACCGAAGAACATGGGCGACATACACATAGGACGAGGCGGAGGATCGGTGCCAAACTCATTGCTGAGTAGTCGAACCGGTCCTCGAGTGTTGAAAGGTGCGGACACCACCAGATGCAGAGAGCAGCGTCTGTGCATGAGCGGCCACAGCTCTGTTGGCGTGAACTGATAGAGGTGGTAATGGTGAACGTTGAGGGCAGAGGAAGGGACGGGGATGTAGCGTCGAGAGGCGTAGAGTTTTAACAGTCATAGTTTAGGGCAGGGCTCGTGGGACGGGGCCCATTGAGTGCGTCTCAAGCCAGAAGCACATGTGCATCCCATCTACAAGAGATCTGAGCAAATCATCAGCAGAATTAACGTAGAAAGAAGGCGGGGTGAGGATCGTGAAGGAAAGCAAGACACATTGCCACGTATGCGTCGAAATAGACACCCTCTTTGACGGTCAGCGCTTTCCATGTCGGGGTCAACGAGAGTTGCTCCCGTCTGTTCCCTCGACCCATGCCCTCTCTCCCTGACTTATCCTCAATCGCTCCAAGCAGCGACTAGTAGCAGCTGTCTATTCCGCGCACACCGTAGTCCTATGAATAGTGCAACCAGGATCTTGCGAGTCTCAAGGCCTCGCACATGCTTTGTGAATATCGTGTACACTGCCGAGGGCTTTGCCCGTACGACTGATACGGTGTTGGACATAGCGGGGACGTTGATAGGGACCATGTCGGATAGCAAGGGATGCCGAGTCGTTGTATCGCTTGTTCGGCGCCGCGCACCCGTCCTTCGTGAATAGACCTTCGTTGTCTACCTATGAGTAGCTACCGGCACTGGCGATCTGGAGCTGGGCGGTCGACTTGTCGCGCTTGTCACGAGAGCAGGTCTCGAGGCGGGCCTGCTCCTCGGCGTTCTGCTTCTCGAGCTCGGCGATAGTGTTGACGCCTGGTGCTTGGTCGCGAGGTGTACACCTCTCGGTGGAATCCGGATCATGCACAAGAATGGTGTCTCGCACTTGACTGCTAGTAGCGACTTGGACATAGCATACATATATCCGCATCTTGTCTAATGAAAAGTAAATGGTATCAAGTAGTAGCGCAAGATACATACCTAACTACCATTGCCGGGATCCATCCGCGCAGATGCGAGATGGCCAGATTCCGTCAGGCGAGATGGGAGTTGGTCAGTATTAGGCGGTGCTTGCGGTTTCCGGAAGGGGCAGGCCAGTTTCGGGCGCGGTGGCCATGCGAGACTGTCACAGCCAACGAGCTGTGCCACCAAAACAAACAAGGGCAAAGCTTACTGATGCAGAGGTTGGTGCTGAGAAGCGAAGCAACCAGAGGTGATACAGCAAGAGATGTGAAGAGATGTATTCCCTAGACTAGAAGGGGTAGTGAGGGAGGTAGGGCTGCTAGCTACCTACAGAGGAGATGGGGAATCGACGAGAAGATCAAGTCTGAGGTTCCCTGCCTCAGACTCCCTACTATATATACTAATACAATGGTGCACAGACCAGGTACCTATTGACCATCATTTGGTCAGAGTTCTCTGCCTCATGTCCTACCCTCTGACCTGCCTCATAGTGACCTTACGACTAATACCTGAGTCGTGCCGAGTCCGGACCCCTCCCAATGAGTAAGCGCTCCTGCTGTCACATCAGTCACCTGCCTGTGAGTGAGGATGGGCGCTCCTGGCCGTCACGAGGTCTGGGGTTCGATCCTGGCCCCTCCACTTTCCGATACGAGTTGTCCGCGGTCAAGGTGAGCGTCTGTCCCAGTACACATGACTCTCAGGTCACGTGGCTGTTGGAATCCT
>NW_006767276.1:0-2361 GCF_000275845.1 Dichomitus squalens LYAD-421 SS1 | reverse complement strand
TGCACTCCCTATTCCTCATTGGTATCATATGAGAACCTGGCACAGGTTCTGAAGGGGGAGAATGTAACGGATCGTTCATTATCTTATCTTATCTACATAGTTAATCTACATCTTGTATCTAAATCTGGATCGTCATGGTGATCGGCGCTGATCCATCTGGATCCGCGCGACGTGGCGAAGGCTTCTCAGCCTTTCACCACGTCCACCATAGCATACGCCTTCTCAATCTAGAGATTGGTTCAGTGTACTTTGGACTTGTGTGAATCAGGCGACAACCGTAACATTACAGCATCCCTTCTGTACCTTGTTGTAGATTACATCATATCCTCGCAATACTATCCCTCACATGCCCAATTTGAGCGCAATCGCAATAACATGTGCTTACATAAGAGCACCTTATTTGTGCAATCCAGCGAAATTTCGAACCAATCAAGCATGCCTCAAGATAGTCTTAATAATTGAAGCCCTTCGGGGCAAGCGGTGGTGTCAATTGGCTTCAATTGGCTTGATTGGCTTCGAATATACTTACGACCCTTATTGGATTGCAATAGAATCAGAGAGAACTTAGCATGCTTGTAACAATTGGATGTACAACTTGGACCACATTTTACTGAACGGCTCCGCACGTGCTGCAAGCTAATCACAATGCAGTTTTGCTGATGTTAGAACTTGTATCAACGGACAGTAACTGTGACCAAATGGTTTATCGAACCAAATATCAATGTCGAACAGATTGTGTGATCGAGACATTACAGCGATGTGCAGAATGATACGGAAAACGCATTTCGCACGGGACGAGCGCTCATAGAGACGCTGATGGTCACGGGACTCAAACGCTGACCACTGTGACTTTGTTACTCATCGTTACAGGGGCATGACAATCGCCAATGAAGCACAAAATGTGGCTCCTCTTCACTGAACGAATCAGTCTTGCTTCATGGAACATCAGTTATGCATCATATATCCTAATCTTTTCTCTCTGCTCTCCTCATTGCCATGTTAAGCCTTTGGGGACCGTCCTGGAGGGCTACTGTGACCGGGATAACGCTCGGTCTCCGGCTCCTTCCGGGTGCCCAACAGCCCAGCACAGTGTTTGGGTCTCCGAGCGCCCAACAGACGCTGGCTCACAAAAATGCGTTTTCCGTATCATTGTGCACATCGCTGTAACAGGTTTCCGATTTCGGGTTCAAGAGCATTGATGAGTTGAGGGTCATGGACGTCTGTTGTTCGAGGTTCAAATAGATGGACTTCTCGAGGGATCGTACATGTCTGCTGTTTGAGGCCTAAACGCATAGTAGAGTGCAATATGCAAGGAGCTTGGTATATATGCTATAGTCCTGTCTAGTATACACGCAAGCTACTAGCCCAGTCTAGCATGAATAAGAGAGGAGATCCTATGTATTATAGTCTATATACATTAGGTACAAATAGAAGCAAATAACACGCTCACGCTCTCGCGTCGCGGCGCGCACTAGCCGCCCGTGCTGGTACCGCGCCCGCCCACTGCTCCCGTCCACTGCTCCTGCCCCCTGCTCCCACCCCCTGCTCCCGCCCCCTTCAAAATATGGACGTCTGCCCTAAGCATATAACCGACCCGAATATAAGAAATACTTGGGGCCTGTTACCTGCATACCTCAAGCAAGCACTGTCGAGGAGTTGTATTAGCGAAAGCGGCACGCCCGGAACTAGCGCTCACCATGGGACCCCGCCCGCAATCCAGACGGGCATGCCTCCGCCACGAGGGCAACCATTTTCTACAGACCGCGTTAATGGTGATGAAACAAGGGAAGAAGGAGAAACTGAAAGAGGGAGAACACGGTGAGTCAATTGATTATTTGCGGTGCATATATGTGCTTACCACCCTATCCATGTAGTGTTCGCAGCCTGCATACCACCGAGAGGCGAGCGCGCAACAACCTGATGATGCAAGATACGTCTCTATTAGTGTGCATTGTTTTTTCAGATATTATGAGGGCGCATATACTCACCTAAAGCGCGGTTCCGATGGACGCCATCACCGTCTATCCGACAGTGGGCTGTCCGAATCTGTATCCAGCAGCCCTGCAATCGATCCTCAGCTCTTTGATGACGATAATGAACTAGAAACAGCCGCACTAGTTAACTCCATGCCCCCATGTTGAACTTGGACTTATCCGGTCCGGACTACACGAGGCTATGCGTCTCCTAGCACTTAGCTGTAGTCGCTTATGTAGTATGTTACCATATTTGGGACTCTCTGCTCGTGTACTATAGCTATGCTTCCGGACTCTTCTGGTACTGTCTAGGACAATCCGTACTACTCCAGAACGGTCTAGACAGGTCTATGCCTTACTCATCTCTTACTCATCCTATGGTGTGATA
>NW_006767275.1:0-2362 GCF_000275845.1 Dichomitus squalens LYAD-421 SS1 | reverse complement strand
GGCAAGTGCGTGTGCACAGAGATGACTGCCGCCAAGCAAAAGCCCGAGGTTCACCATCCTCTTCTCGCACCAAACAATGTCCTGCCGTCAGGTGGCCATCGCTCATCCGTCCTTCATGCCCCCTGAGGAGATGTACCACGACTTTCCCTCCGGCGGTTGCCCGATCCCTGGCTGCACAGACAACTGCGACCTATTCCGCTTCCCCAAGCAGAGACCTGAGCACACGGGGGTGCTCGCACCCGCATCATCGAGCAGCGGGCTGCAGAAGCAGTACGGGCGGGCTGCTGAAGAAGTACGGCATCGATACGGGGGCAGGGCGCGGGCAAGGGAGATGTGCAACTGGATCGAGTGCAGAAGGTGCTTCTCTGACGACGCAGCAGGCACCGCCGCATTCGCATTGAATGGGAGCACTGGGGAGGGCAGCGTGACGGGCAGCGAGGCGAGCAAGGAGAGGGGCGAACGTGTGTATGCGAGGCTCGTGTGCAGCCAACGGGCATGGACGACGGTCAATCGCCAAAGCGCATGCGCGCGGCGAGTGTCCGAGTCTTCGAGGTAGATGGAAGTGTATAGAATGGAACATACCTTATCTATCGGGTGGAACCCGCCAGGGATCTTGACAAAGAGTGCGCGCCTGATAGCTCGGTAGGAAGATGAAGTGGAGCTAAGGAAATACCAGTTGTTAGTGAAGCCATGTTGTGGTGCGGGAACAAGCTGATAACGAGCCCGCGAAAAGATATAGAGACACACCTGCAACCACCGCCGTCAGAGTAGTCGATGCGGTGGAATGTAAACAAGGCCGAAAGAGGGTATCTGCCATGACCACGTCAGCCATCATTCAAGCGGGGCTACCCGTACAGAACAACGAGGAGTTCGCGAAGATATGGAGCATGATCCACATGTTCGCAAACCCCTCGGAAAGGATAGACATACCTTGAGAATGGAGACGAGGATGAGAGGAAGGGACCCAGGGGTTGCGCCGACGAGGCGGAGGAAAATGCTGTACGGCCTCGAGGGCAATGTTAGCGGGCTGACAAGGACAACGGCATACACAGGCAATACGAAACTCACCTTTGACATGAGGAGGGAGCCCGAGATTGAGGGGAGACAAGGTGTGGTTCTGAGAGAAGGGGAAGGAGGGCTTCACTCCTTGCTGAGGCGCAGTGGCCTCGTAGATCTCGCGGTATGTGTCTTTCCTGCGAGGCACGAAGAGTTGTTCAGCATGAGACGATGACGGCGCAGAAAAATCGGACGAAAATCGTCGCCGTAAACAGGTACCGGTGGAGCGAAGACAAATCGGCAGGGAAGGCACTCACAGGTACTCGACACGCTCCTGGGACGCTGGTTTCCACAAACTGGTTCGGCCGTCTCAGGCCTGCGCTCGCGGTACGGAAGCTTGAGGCGGTGGGATTGGCAGATGGTGGGGTCGGTGGCGTCTTCGGGCTCGCAGAGTGAGCAGGGCACTGCCGTCCGTGAGGAAGGTGCTGGCGTGGGGTAGGCAACGAGGTTGCGGCGCCGAAGGATGAGGAGGGTGATTGGATAGTGGGGCTTGGAGGAGGCCGGCCCAACGAGCGAGGAGGACAAGCTGAAAAAGACGATAAGTCAGTTCCGGTTCGCGCCGAAGGGTGGCGCAAGCCGAGCGCAATCAGGTTGGCGGCCAGTGCAGGAGTCCATGCGCTGCAAGTGTGCGGGCTGGCCGGTATCTGCCTCACCACCACCATCATGCCCAAAAAAACCAGGCCCCCGCAAGCCCTGACTCCCGAGCCTCAAGCTCGTTCTGAGTCGCCTCCTCAGCCTGCCACTCAACGGGTGACTCGCGCGCGCAACAAGGTTGCCCACCCGGGGGCACGCGATCTGCGGGGTTGGGACCCTGACAACCCCAATCGCGTCCCCACCCCGCCGGCCGAAAAACGGGAGAAGTCCGCTGCTGCGAAAAAAAAGGAGGAGCAAGAAAAGGTCCAGCGGGAGCGCAAACAGGCCGCCGCCGTCGTGAGAGCCGCACGGGAGCAAGATCGACTGCAGCGCGAAGAGGAGAGGGCGGTCGAGCAGCGTCGTAATCCCCCTCCCCCTCCCCTCCGGCTCCCTCAAGCCAGACTCCCGCCATCGAAGCCCTCCAGGGTCGCAAGAGAAACCTGTAAGTGACACTCACCTGTTCTAGAACCTCCCTACTGATTTCGCTCTCGCCAACGTCACCAGCCTTGCCGCCTCCTGACCGCTGATCCTCCGAGGCCAAGACTCCTAGGGTCAGCGGGTCAGCAATGCAACTGTTAGGAGACTATACAGACAGCGACGACGAAGATTGTCAGTGACTTACCTCACCCCGATGTCCTCTACAATATGGACTGATGTTCGCCAGCCGACGACG
>NW_006767274.1:0-2365 GCF_000275845.1 Dichomitus squalens LYAD-421 SS1 | reverse complement strand
ACAGGACCCTGACCTAGGTCTTGTACTATACTGGGCCCAGCCTCGACCAGACGCGTTCCTTTACAGTCTCCTCATACCTCCCCACTTTGGTCGGTTACCTTTCCCTTCCTAATATGGTCGGTACCCCATAGTATATAAGGAGGCCTGTAGCCGGTAGAGGCTCCCCACTTCTGTTCTCCTCTTCGTTACCTCCTGTATCCCTATATCCCTCAATCTAGGGACTTGCGCGATACTCTCTCCCCCGTGTGCTACACCGCGTACTTGGATAAGTCCGCGTGATAAGTCTGGATAGACTTGTGTAAGTACTTCAGCGTAACACCTTCGATCAGAGTGATACATGTAGATCTACAGCCGGTTGAGTTGAGACGTGCTCAGTCGCCTCAGGGAAACATCGAGCTAGTGAAAGAGAGCTACGCGAGACAGCTGATCGGAGTAGTCCTCAAAATCCGGCAGCCTCTACTACAGAACGCACTGTGTTGACACTCAGGTCCTTGGGAACATGTATGCGTAGTGGCGTTGTGACATCAGCAAAAATGTCCAATCGTTGCAACACGGTTTGTATTGGCAATGTAAGGGGTGCTTGCATAGGATTTCATCATAATGCTAGTCTTGGCGAGATGAGTGTTGCATTGGCGTTAGATATGAGAGCTTAATATTTGTGATCACTGTAGTATATAGAACCGTCATCGTAACTCATCAGATTGCACTGGAACACATAGGCATGACCGGTCAGGAATTCCAATGTGAGTAGGGTGTTCTATTGCCATTAGCATCATATACCTGGCCAAGTAGTAGTTTGGCAATGGGAGTCTGTAGCAGGCACACCGCCCGTAAATCCGACACAATATTGCTCAGGAATGTATGCGAAAAATGATATGAATTAAGATGACTACAATACAAAAATACATGGGACCGTCTTCCTAACTCGGATACCCTCGTGCCACACGCCCTTGGTTTTGCTGATGACCCACGCACACTGTCCTCCGCCCTCTTCACCGTCTCGATTTCTGCGTTCGCAGGCGCTGGCGGGGTCAAGGGCAACACCGAGCGCAAGACGCACGGAGCGGGGAGTACTGCGCGGTCTTGAAGACTGAGGTGTGGAGGAGGGGCGTTGCGTGGCCCAGGAGGAAGGTGGACGGTTTGGGTGCCAATGCAGCAGTAGCGTGGGAGCAGGGTATGGTGAGACAGGGAGAGTGAAGGGACAACGGAGAGGATGGGACGTACATGGAGGCGCTTGCTGGCCTCTGCGCAGGAAGGGCTGGGAGTCGCATCCGAGCATGGGGACAACGTCGACCACATGTTCGAGGTGTATCTCTGGCTGGAGAACTAGGCTGAGCGGCGCTGTGCAACGGCAGAAAACTCCCCAAGTTGCGAAGTTGCGCAGCTTAACATATGCGAAGTGCTTGAGGTATAGATCCGTGAATGTGATGCCTGACACCAATGTGAGGCCAGGGTTTTCTGTATGCGCTGAAACACAGATGGACTTACCTTACCGTTAGCACGACTCGGAGTTCTTGATGGAACAGTACAAACCTCTGCTACGATGGAGTCAAACACGCTCTCCGCAGATTTCCAGATAGCGACAGTAGTCAAGGCTAAGTATAAGACACGAGTGACAAGTGACCAGTGGCGCGTGGGCGGCAGCGGCGCCCATCGTCCTCGCAGGATATGCACTGTGAAAGGCTTGAGCAGCCTCAGCACAAACCATAGCTGATAGAGAGTAGGCAGCACGACCGACCGTCCAAGGGCAGACACCGCCAAGTATGGTACAGTCAGTGTGAGGGTATACACGAGCATCGTAAGTATGACGTTGGCCGTGCACATGAGACCAACCGAATGGAGTGCGAGGGTTAGTCTACTTACCGCTATAGCAAGCAAACCAGTCAGGTCCGCAATAGCGGGATTTCTTCGAGTAGACGATAAGCTTGATGGTAGGAGAGGAAAGGAAAGGAGCAATGAGAGATTTGCGTGCTTGCTTGCGCTTATGAGGAAAAACCGACGAGCACGACAGGTCGCGAACGATGACATCACATGTGCCGGAGTATTGAAGCTGGCCACAATCCGCTGCCTTGACCCTAACCCAACCCTCTTCTCCTCACCCTCCAGCCCATCTTCGGAGGCAAGGGACTTCAAAATCGCTTTCGATGGAGGCATCAAGAATCGATGACTTGAAGGGCAACGCAGTAGCATCAGACACCATGCACTGGACAAGTTGCCATGGACTTGGGGGACCACAGGAGACTTTGCTCATGCTGAGCACGCAAAACTGATGTGTGAGAAGCAAGGGATAGATCTGGCAGGATAGAGCTTTGAAACCGGTTGAAGCCCGCTCGGGGAGAGCGATCGACGACGAGAGACAGTACTT
>NW_006767273.1:0-2366 GCF_000275845.1 Dichomitus squalens LYAD-421 SS1 | reverse complement strand
CCGTCCTCGCGCTTGACCCTGCGACGGCGGCGAGGGTCCCGACCGATATTCGCATTGCGGGCCAGAGCGTCAGCTACGAGGACCTGCGCGACCTCGTCTCGCGCGTGAAGGGCCTCCCCAAGGGTGATATCGTCAGCCAGGACCTTGCCGCTCTCAAGGAGAAAATCCGGAAGGATCCCCCCGAGAACATCTGGGAGTACGTTCTGTGAGTAACTGCAAGGCTCGCGTCGTAACGACGTTCACATGGATGACTTACCCGTATTGCGTAGCGTTCTGTTCGGCGAAGGGAAGCTCCACTGCAAGGAGACAGATAACGAACTCGTTAATCCTAGAGAGACCCTGTGGAAGTGGACGCTGCCGGAGGATGAGTTTCGCGCGTAGAAGAGTCTGCATGTCTTGTTAACAGTATAATCTGCGCTTCGCACTTCATTTCAGGGGATCATCACGCATGAATATTTTAGCCCACAAATCGGTGTGATTCGATGAATTGCAGCGCGATGTCACCGAGGATGCCCAGACGACATCATAGGCAGTAGCCATCTGCCTACGAAGCCGACCAAGACAACCACCGAGCCACCATGAAACCATACACAACAGCCAACGCGTCCAGTCCAGGTAGTTTGCCGTAGCCACCAGCGCCCAAACCTGAACATGACCAGAGACAGGAAAAGGAAGGCCGGGTCTAAGCACCTCACGCCGTCGATGCTTAGACCAGCCGCAGACGCTCCGCCTGCACTGCTAGGGTCGCCATCTCGCTTTGCATCTCCCACATCTTCGCAATCATCGTTTGTTGTTCGCCTACGTGTGCGTAGAGGCAGAACGCTAGGTCCGTGCTCTTCTCGACTTGCACATTCGACTCCGTCTTCTCGTCCGTCTTCTCCGCATGCGTCAAAAGGGCTTGAGTCTCGTTCCCGTCTTCGTCGTCGACCGCGTCCTCGAGAAGGAGCATGCGCTCCACTTCCTGCTCGTCCACCAGGTCTTGCTCGGCTTCGCCCATGTTCCTCGTAATTCTTCGTTCCGATGTTGTGTTCCTCTGGATCTTCACCTTGTCCGTCGTCCGCGTCGTCCTTACCTCCTGCGCCCCGGAGCGATCCAAGAGGGTAGCCGACTCGGCGACGAGAGGAGTCTCGGCACTCTGACTCCCACTCTCGCACCCGCTGCGGCTCCCCTCGACGAGGAGGACCGGCTCGGTGGGAGAAGCACAGGCGTCCCCGTGCCCCTCTACCACACTCCGCCCCTCCTCGTCCACGACCATCGCGTCGCACGCCTGTAAGTTCGCCGTATCGACGACGACGACGACGACGACCGGCGAGTCAGTCGACTCCTTCTTCGTCGTCCTCGACGCAGCCATTGGGTTGGTAGACCTAGGAAGGTTAGCGAAAGCCTGTTTGACGGACCACGCCCTGTACTCAGCCACGACCTTGTTCTTCCTCCGCTGTGAACGCCCGAAGTGTCGCCCTCCAGGGGTCTTGAAGGTGTAGAGAGCGATCGGGGTGTAGGAAGACATAGTCGCAAGTAGCAGCAGAGGGTGAAGACAAGGATATCGACGGTGAGTACTGCACAGCAGGACTCGGGTAGAGGTACAAGTCAAGTTGGGTGGGGGAACGGTTAGCTCTTCGGCGCGTCTTGGAGGTCCAAGGCTGGTCTGGTTTGAGACGGCTGACCTGCCCGGTTTCTGTGTCCGGAAGGCTAATTCGTTGTGACAAGACCGGTGTCGACCTATCTTGAGTGCGAGCTGGAAGATTGAGCATCGTATGTTGTTACGGATGCCGGAAGTGCAAACCGTATATGTAGCAAATTGTCACCACCTTGAAGACCCTCAAGGTGCACGCCGCGGTTTAAGACAACTGTACGGGTCACTGTTGCGATCATTCGCTGCGACAGTTACAAATGCGGCCTGAAGAAGGATGATGGGCGTGCTCGACTCTTGTCGCTCGCTCATTTCCTCGCGCGCCTACACGGCGCCTGCTTACCTGGATTCAAGGTCAGCTCAAGCGCCTGCAGCACTGGCAGAGCCTGGGGGCAGGTGCAACATGCCCGCATGTTGGAATCTGTAGAATTCACACTCTAGTATCGGTTGGATGGTGTAGTGTTAACACCTCCCAGCGCATATGGGATGACCCGGGTTCAATCCCCGGTCTGACCAACTTTTCATTGTTCAACACCGCATGAGGCTCGCGAGCTGGGACTAGCGAGCGACGCGAGTACTAGATAAGTCAGAAGCTAAAGAGCCCCTTGACTCGAGGCGCGGAGTCGTCCCACAAGGTTTGAATCCAGTGCCATCAGGCTCAGAGCGGCAGCCCCAGCTGAATCGTAGTATGTACTACTAGTATGTCTCTGTTTCCCACTCGTTTCGGTGCTATCGT
>NW_006767272.1:0-2367 GCF_000275845.1 Dichomitus squalens LYAD-421 SS1 | reverse complement strand
GAGAACAATTTCCTCAATGAGTGCGACACCACCCACGCCACCTTCAAAGAGTTGGACACGTCTATGACAGGCCTTCACACCAAGGCTGACACTGCCAGGAACCTCGCTCTCAAAGCCGTCAAAGAGAACAAACAGCTGAAGGCGGAATTGGTCACTGTCCACGCGGATCTGGAAGTTCTCAACCGGAACAACACGGAGCTCGTCAAACAGTACAAGGAACTCGCGGCCAAGTTTACACAGTTGGAGCAAGGACTGTCAACCCGCACCACGCTCGGTATCATCACCGCCCCGGCTCCTGTCGTATCACAGACCTCACGTATCAAGGCATCAGAACCACCCAAGTACAAGGGCAACAAAGGCTCGGACATCACTCTCGAACAATGGTTACAGAAGATGGGCCTTTGGTTCTGTGTCCAGAACATCACCACGGACGACGACAAGATTACCCTAGCCCTCATGTACCTGGAAGGCGGCGCGCACGACTACGTCAAGGACTATGTCGAGACAGCATCAAACGGCAGAACCCTTGGATCCTGGACCAACTTCGTCAACCGACTCAAGGCAGGCTACCGTCAACTGGCCCCCGAAAAGACCGCGCAAACATCCCTCGAGGAGTGGTGCTCAAAGACTCACTCCACGGTTATTCAGTTCGCTGAAAACTTCCGCCGCTACGCCTCGAAGTCCGGTTACGCTGATGTAGAACTCATCCGGCGCATCGACAACCAGGTCGGCAAGAACTTGCAGATTCTTACGGTTATGACGGCAATGTGGCAAGTCAACCCAGTGCTGATTCCGACGAAATGGGAGCACTACCTGCACTGGGTACTCAAGCTGGAAATGGAAACTCGAGGAAACCAGGCCAAGTCGTCTTCGCAGCAGCACACAACTAGTCGCCCCCCACGGGACCCCAACACCATAGATGTCGACGCAATGTGCAAGCTGGAAAAGCTCTTGAAGGAACAACTCAAATGTCTCGACAAGAAGCTCTGTTTCCGCTGCAGCAAGCACAAGTTTACGACGGGCCAGAAGTGTCGCAACCCTCAGTACACGGGTTACTACAAACTCCCGGACATGAAGAAGCAACCGGCCGCTCCCACCAAGGTACGCACGATGGACACGGCTGATGAAGACAAATGGGAGTACATCCGCAGGGCCCTCGAGGAGTTTGAAACCGCCAAAGGAAAAGGCAAAGGCAAGGCACCGGAAACCGAGACCGCCGCACACATCATTGAGGTCAAGGAATCTGAGGAGGATTCTCTGGAACGGGTACTTTGAAGACTGACCAAAGTATCCGACTCTGTAATCATAGCGTAGACCTAGAGGACTCTTTCGTTCTGCGTTCGAATGTTATTTATCTCGCATCAGCACGACACCCGCAAAATTCCTTCGATCTCAAAGTTTCCCTCACTTAAGGTACGCATGAAGTTCAGTCAGAAGCCCTCCTCGATTCAGGAACCTACTCTTGTTTTATCCACCACCGGTTTGTTCAAGAACACGGACTCACCCTACGACGCCTCTCTCGTGAAGTGCGAGTCTTCAATGCAGACACCACTGAGAATAAGAAGGGGTTGATCACACACTACGTCCGTTGTTTACTCCGTATCGGAGATCACTGTCACGGCGACTAGGCGCGTAGACTCGGGTCGACGTTCGGCGACGACCTCGTAGGCGAGCGGCAAGGAGCCGAAAGGGAAAAAGGGAGATAAAGAGGGATAAATGTAGCAAGAAACTCGACGAGGGCAGAGCGGAGGTCGGCACGAGGGCACGAGACCTGTGAAAGCTAGTCTTCATGCAGACAGCGACAGACTAGTCCCAATGACCAAGTTATACATTAGCCCTCAAAGGGAAGTACAACACTATGGTCACTCACCTAGTCCCAATGACCAAGAGGTCGAGATGGGGACTAGGGAGTGCCTAAGGGAGTCCTTATATACTAGAGGGGCTGCTTAGCAACCAAAGACAAGGCGCGAGAGCGAGGCAGTGAAGATGACAAAGAGAGAACAAAGGGCGAGAAAGAAAAGGCAAGGGCATGGCGATCACGGGAACGTAGCATGCGGCTGTGGGAACGTATCTACAGTGTCCAAATTGCAATGGGCTAGAAAAGGAAATGGTCTGCGAATGGAAGGTGGGCGTCAAAGGGAGGGGAATGGGTGGCAAAAAGGGGTGTCTGTTCAACGTCCGTGACATTACCCCCCTCCTAAGGTCCGTCGGTCCCCGATGGACCCTAGGCCGGGGCGTCGTCCGGAAGCCCATTCGAGGTCAGAGGGTGCGGCAGCGGTGAAGTTGACAAGGGGTTGCCAGGGGAGGGATTGGAAGATAGAGGCTGCGATCCGACGTGGGGCGGTGGGGTTACGTTCGTGAAACTCG
>NW_006767271.1:0-2368 GCF_000275845.1 Dichomitus squalens LYAD-421 SS1 | reverse complement strand
ATGATCACGTCCAACTTTGTGAGTTCATGTCACCCAAAGTCCATCCTGCTCAGATATTCCACGAAGGCCAGTCCCTGTGGAAGGCAGAAGGCAAGCCGTACCTCTCCGGCAGCCTAACCATCCAATCTATCTCCCGGCGCGGTTCACGACTCGGGAGTTCCATGAGAGTGATCTCTTTCACGTGCTCCTCCAACGCCGCCGCAAAACTCGGGACTTTGTTCTCGACGCCACCCTTGCCCTTCTTCTTGCGAGGGTTGTAGCGAACGGTGAGGTGACGAATCGGGTGACCACGCAACGCTCGGAAGTCTAGCGCCGTCTCCAACTGCGTTGCATCTCGCTTGTCCGTCACCGAGACCCAGAGGGTGTCCAGAGCGGGCCAAGTCACTTTCCGCTCCCCTTCTGGCGGCTCGGTGAGCGATTCCAAGCCGATGGTGAGAGAAGCGTGGCCCGAGTACCCAGGAACGAGGAAGGGAACGAGAGAGAGCGCGGTAATGTTGGGGAAGATAGCCGGCAGCGACGGCTGGAGCTTTCGCAAGAGGTTATTCTCGCTGTAGTGAACTCGGAGCTCCTGTGTCTCAGTGAAAAGTTGTGGGAATGAGTGCAAGAGGTCTAACATATCCTCGGTGTGGCGCACAGAGATGAATGGTGACGCTGCGAACACGAGCCGGAGGGATCCCTTGGGAAAAACCAATTGGATGCTCTGGTTTATGGAGAAATCGGTGATCCACAAACATACGTGGGACACCGCGTCACTGCACGCAACATGGCGTCGTACGCTCTCGAGGAGAACTTGGTTGATGTTTCGCGGGCCACCACGTGCCTTGAAATAGAGATGGCAGGAGGGGGGAATGATGAGGCGTGAGAGGAGATGTTCGACGACATGGCTGGCGGACTCCGTGGCTCTGGCTGAGTATGTGAGGGAGAGGTATCGCAGCCGCGGAAGGGAGAGTGGTGCCCGCACGACGGGAACTGAAGAGAATGAGACCTGTTCCATGCGCCATGATATATCCCCTATGTAAATCTCCTCCAACCGTGGGCTCCCCGAAAGGAAATTAACGAGATCGTAGAGGTCCCAGTTGACGGGGTAGTTATCGTTAGGTTCCAGCCGTACGACCATCAGGGATAGAGAGGGGAATGTGTTCGCTGGAAGCACGGAGATATCATGTAAACAGAGCGAACGCAGACTAGAGCCCTGTCCGGAAAAGAAGGGAAAGAAACGGGCATTATTACGTGTCAGGGGATCGGATTCCCTCTCGGCGGATAGCAAGCAGTGCTGGAGCGCACTGGCATCGAAAGACGTGAGGAACGAGGGGAGATCTCTAGTGATGGGAGCGATACAGTGGAGCTCCCGTATTCGCGAGGCCTCTCTGATTAGCATGTCTTGCGTCCGAGAAGAGACTTTTCGGCCATCGATGTGGGCGACCAGTTGCAGATCCGGATTTTCAAGTACATGCGCGCTCTGCCGTAACTTGTGGACGCCGCCACGACCATAGGCTGTCGCGACGGTTGTCCAGAGAGTTGGCGTTGTCGATATCAGCTCACGCCAGTATCGGCACGTCGTTGCTAGGTTGTGTAAGCCTTCCATAGAGGTCTGGGGAAAAGGCCAGTGGCCCGGTGGCGAGACGTAGGTACGTTCCTTCTGACAGGAGAGCTCGAAGACGAGGGATATAGTGAATAGGCAAAGCTGCGTTGATGAGACCGCCTACGACAACGGTCCCCTTGTGTAATGCGATAGCGAGGGCCCGCAGCTGGCGTAGTGGGTGTCAGTAGAGAGCAAGAGCCACGTAACGGCCTAGGTTACTAGCTAACCACTTCGGTATACCTATGTAAGAAGTCAATGTCAGCAGAATTGTGGACGAGGCGACTGATGATACCTACTGCTCGGTGCGTACATCGTTTCGCAGCAACCCAAGCGCCGAGACTTCATTTGAGATTTGCTTGCTCAGTAACTCCAAGACGCTGAGATCCATCACGCTACAAGGGTTCTGAGGAAATGGAATAGGAGTAGAAAGTCTAGAGCTGGAGTTGGTATATGGGAGGGGTACATAAACGACTTCGTCGTCTGGGAATTGAATTTGATATGTTACGAAGCGCTCAGAGCTGGCCGTGGGAACCGTTAGGGCCTGTTCGGCAAAGAGTTGGAGTTACGAGTCACCGGCATTTTGTCACGTGGCAGCACTTCCGAGGATTTCTGCGCGAGTTAGAGTTACAGGGGCGAAGTATCCGTGAAATCCGGAGGAGACAAGCGCCCTGAACTCATACATGTAAGTATCTTGTATACTGATAGCTATGACTTATTACATGGGCTCTGCTTCATCCCCGCTTTGCCATGGTCCTCACAAGAGCAGCTGTCGACGTTCACCAAGCT
>NW_006767270.1:0-2368 GCF_000275845.1 Dichomitus squalens LYAD-421 SS1 | reverse complement strand
GAGCGAGCGAGCGAGAGCTGAGCAGACGTCGATCCAAGCTGAACGATCAGCTCCATGGTAGTTGCCTAATGGGGACAGTAGTAGGCCCAAGGGAGGTGAACGGTTGTCGTAGTTCGGAACAAGGGCGGCCTCACGCCCAGCCTGCATCGGCGTTTGCCTCCAGATTCGGGCGCTAGATTGGGTCTACTGCTGTCCAAATTAGGCGACTATAATGAGAGCGCGCGTACGTACTAGCAAGGAGGGCATGAAGTCTAGAGCTGATCATCATGCATCCCACCCTCCAGAGCCATATGAATCTCACCCGACCGATACATCTCGCGTATCCCTCCCTGCCCTCCGTACAGCTCTGGGAAACAGCGCCCGCGTTACCATCGGAAAGCCTAAGGTGCTCTATCTCTAAGTAGTAGCCATAGAGTCTTCTCGGAGGTTTCCTTTCTGAACCAAACGTTTGAGCTCCAGCAGACCGCCCTACACCTACCTCGGCCAGGGCCACAGTATAAGCGAACACAAGGCAGGTGTGGGAGTCCGGAGGCCAGGTCCCATCACCTTGCCATACTGTCCTGTGCCACACAGTGAGCCTTGCCATTCTTCGTTCGCCTCTCTGTCTCCTTCGGTTACTGGACGACATGGTCACTTTTATTCTTACACCTACCTTCGCGATCTCGGCGTTTCTCGTGGGAGGTGAGTATTTTTACCGGTACTTGCTCTTCGCCACCTTCGAGTTGCTATTGCGCAAGATGGGATCCTTCTCGGGGCGCCCGTACTGCCTGCTATTGCCCTAGGGCGACGTATAGACATGTGTTTCAAGAGCTGCACTTCCGTAATCACCCACACGTCGTTCGTTTTTTCCGCTTTCTGACAGACACGCTTTGAACCTCAGCTCTCCCGCTTGCATATGCCGCACCTCTACCGGCCGATCTCCGTGACGCTATCGTACGTACCCATACCCACTTACACACTGCACACGAGAACTGAGTACTAATGCCCCTCTACAGGTACTTCTTGACCGTGGGTGTCACCAGGCAGGATGTTTGTTCGTCAAACCTAGCCGCTCGGTGTCGGTGCGTGTGATCAAGTGTGTAACATGCTGGCTTATAAATTGGTAGCGACTTCCCGCAGTCTACTCCCGTGGCCACATCCACGTCCACACCTGCGGCTGTGACGACTCCTTCAGTTTCAGATCCCTCCGACATTGCCGAAGACCCTCCGGATCCGGTAGCGGCAGTGGCACGGGCACTTGGCACGGCTATATCAAATATCGGTGAGTTCACCACGGTGTCAGGCGAGGCAGCGAGTGTCAGTCAGGTGTGTACCTCTCGAACGTCCTACGCCTGTGCGGTAATTCATGCACATCAAAGATATGACCTTGGAGCGATGCGAGTTCGGTGGACTGAGTACCGAGAGTCATGACTGGTGTGAGTGTTTGTTGCCTGCTCATGCAGCCCAGTGATTGAATGCGTCTTGTTGCAGCGTGGTCGTTTCCTCTATGGGTTGCACACTACCATTCAGCAGCAATGCGCCGACGGGCGCGTCAGGTTGGTGAGGGTGTCGAGTCTTGCCTCATCATCCTCGGGCTAGCAACGCTTCGTTAGAGCCTAGCTACCCTCCCCATTCTCATTTTCCCATCTCTTCCACATGCCTTCCTTCTCCTCGCCTCGCCTCGGTCTCTTGCTATCAGTTGCCCGCGATCCCTCCATGGACTTGTACTCACGCCCAGATCGCGCCTTGCCACCCTCTTCCTTCTCGTCCTGCTGCTTTTTCCAAAGCGCTGCCTCTCCTTCATCCCCTGTTAGGTCATTAGGTTATTGATATCTAGACGTGATCCAGCCCGTCGTGTGCTAATAGTGTAGAATCCTTCCTTGTACGTACCGCATGTACGTCTTGTGTTTTAGTATTATGTTTGATCTTTCTGCGAGTTGCGCATGAGACACGTGCTGGTCGGGCACGATATCGTTTGCCTCTCAAACCGATGCAGCATGCATGAGTCGTCAACTGCGCTGTCCCTTCTGCAGCCTCCTGTCTGTCTCATGATCTAGTCGCTTTCCGTGGCGAAACTCGGTAAGCTTGGGCTCCGGGCCACATAATCCGTGTTCTGAATGAAGAGGATGCCAAAGCTCCAAGAGACCACCGTGTTCACTAGCTACTCTCCAAAGTACGTTGTAAACTACGGAGACAAGCCTGCGCGTCAACAGGAGCCTAAACGGGCCAAACGCAACTCTGGTGTCGTACATTTCACAGATGACCACTACTGGTTGTCGCCTCTGGCAGGCGGAGGACGGTCGTGGCTCTCTCCAGCGTTCGAAGATTCGCCGGTTTCTTTAAAATGATATTGAATATTGTTCTCCACGTCGGATAAGAAACCAGCGGG
>NW_006767269.1:0-2371 GCF_000275845.1 Dichomitus squalens LYAD-421 SS1 | reverse complement strand
CTTCCTGCTCATAAGTCGGATACGACTGCTGAGCAGTGGTGAACTTCCGTGAGTGGAAGCCGGCGGGACGACAAGTCTGCCAATCAGGTCCTTGGCCATACAACGCTCCGATGCCGTGGACGGATGCGTCACAAATGAGCCAAATAGGCTCGCTCGACCGATGGTCGATAGGCTTTAGGATCGGGGCTCGACAGGCCATAGCCTTGATCATATCAAGGCACTTCTGATGAAGTGGTCGCCATACGAACGCTCGCTCATTACGAGCCATCTCCGACAATGGAGACGTATACGCTGAGATGTCAGGCATGAAGGCCACCAGGTAGTTGACGAGGCCAAGGAATCACTGTACCCCATGGTACGAACGAGGTGTTCGCCAGTTTCGGATTCTCTCCATCTTGTCAGTGTCCGCGTGGAGGCCTTGATTGTCAATTACATGTCCTAGGCAGTCCATACGCTTAGAATAAATATCACATTTATTCTTGCTCAGGTACAGTTTGGCTTCACAAAGCTTGTCGAACACAAGCTTCAAGTGTTTCTCGTGGTCCTCTATCGAGTCCGAGAATACAAAGATATTGTTTAAGTAGATGTGGACGAATCGTTTAATGAAATCGCGAAAGAGGGTTGTCATCAACCGTTGGAACGTGGCAGGGGCGTTACAATCGCCCTGCTGCATGACCAGACTCTCGAAGACTCCGAATGGAGTCGCAAACACAGTCTTCGACATGTCTTGCAATTCGATTCGAATCTGCTCGTACGCGTCCGACAGGTCGATTTTTGACCTGTACTTGGACTGCGCCACATCCATTCAGATTTGGTCCTGGTCGGGTAGCGGTGTGACATCCTTGATGGTGTTGTCGTTCCGCTGACAGGCATCAACTACTGTTCGTAGTTTGCCGTTCTTTTTGCGAATGCAAAGAAGCGGAGCGGCCTGAGGAGCGTGAGCTTCTCGCCACCATTTCGCCTTGACGTACCGGTTGATCTTGTCCAGGAGATCATCTTTGATCATCCTAGGGACTCGGGGCAACCGGTAATTGTACCGCTTATCGGGATCGATGAGCGGTATTTGGTGGTTGACCACTCTCCATAGAGGGAGGCCATCCGGAGGAGATCGCATGATGTCCTCGCAGTCTTTGTACCACTTGTCGCGGAGCTGCTGGAGGTGTTCCTCCTTGCTGCCCGGCGGCGGTGGTTCGCGGTGTGTCTTACGAATTTCCTCGTCTTCGAGGAAATCCTCAAACATTGCCATGAACAGTTCGTTCAGCCCCAATGGATCTGGCATTCCATAGAGGTCCAACTTTAGTTGGGTTGATGAATGTTGCAACGGAGCGACTCGTTCCACCAGTCTCGGTATCTTGACGTCTTCTTTGCGTCCTTGGTGTCGTTCAGGTCGTGACGGTTTACCTTTCTCCGACGTCCAGTTGGACGCCAAGTTGGGTACCGTGTCGCGAGAGGCGGTCGTAGTACCGCTCCCCTCCCCTCCGAACGACACTCTGCTTCTCACAAAATGGGAGTGGGGAGGCTCCGCCGCGGTCGTTCCCGCTGCGGACCCCTACTGTCGTCGTACAGCGCGTTCCGCTGTCTCCTTCAGCTGAGCAACGATGCGTTGCTTACGCGCTTCGCCTCGAAGACGCAGGACTTCGGCTTCTTCTACAGCCGTATAGATGCCAATGGGCACTCCGTCAATCTTGACGGAGCGGTTCTTGAAGTCAAGCACAACATTGTGCTTCTTCAGGAAAGGTGTCTCAAGGACTACGTCGTAACGGTCGATATCGACCACGTCGAAATAACACGGCTCGCTCATCGAGCCAACCTTAATCATGGCTCGGGCACCGTGGTTGATGCGCGTGCGGCTGCCCTTCGTGCCCAGCTGTAGGCTCATCTGCTCCTGCAGATCGATTCGCTCCACCTTGGAGATGAAGGCCTGCCCTGGTGACATGGCCACCATCGTACAACCCGTGTCAATCAGGGTGTACGCAGGCATGCCGTTAATCATCGTCTCGATGCATATCGGCTGCTGGGCTTCTGGGTCGCGCACTGGTTGATCCTTTGGATCCTTCTGTTACGACTGACTGTCGAGCGAGTAAGTGGAGACGAGCGAGGCAGGCAGGAGCGCCGACGAGCTCTGATCGCAGTGAGACTGGAGCGGAGCTCAACAGGCAGGACTGGAGACAAGTTGTGTATTGAGCGAAGTATCTACAGAGCGAAATACACGATGGCTTACCTGGAGACAAGAGGTCGAAACTAGAGTCTCCAGGTAGCAAGGGATCCAGCTATATACAGGGAACGAACAATGGGCGCTAAGGGGACAATGGCGTTGCCATGGGCACCGAGTACAAGGCCGTAGGACAATAGCGAAGAGAGAAACAAGGGG
>NW_006767268.1:0-2372 GCF_000275845.1 Dichomitus squalens LYAD-421 SS1 | reverse complement strand
AGATTGTGCTGGGACCCGAGCGGTTCGTCTCTCTGTTGGCCACACTCACGGACACAAGCACCCTGGAGCAGGAGATTCGAGACGCGCAGGTACTCGATCCTGAAGTAGTCGAGGCTCTCCGCATCCTCAAGGAGAAGGGCCCTCGGAAACTGGCGAACGGACTCCTCGAGTGGGAAGTGCGCGATGACCTCATCTATCACCACGGGAAGCTCTACATCCCCCCTGGTAAGGACCTTCGCAAACGAGTTGTCTTCTTGTGCCACGACGTGATCACTGCAGGACATCCTGGACGGAACGGGACTATCGAGCTGGTCAGCCGTCTCTACTGGTGGCCGCAGCGAGACGCGTTTGTGCGCAAGTACGTCGAAGGCTGTGACACCTGCCAGCGTCGTAAAGCCCCTCGGCATCCTCGAGGCACGCTCCAGCCCCACGACGTACCCGAAGGTCCCTGGCAGATGATGGGAGTGGATCTCATCACTGGACTTCCCCCCGTGCAAGGATACAACGCAATCATCGTCTACAGCGACCACTACAGCAAACAGGTCCACGTACTACCCACCACGACCGATGTCACTGCAGAGGGAGTCGCCGATATCCACTATCGTGAGATCTTCCGCCTCCACGGAGTACCGGAGAAGGTGGTGTCAGACCGAGGACCTCAGTTCGCTGCACGTTTCATGAAGGCCTTGTACGAGAAGTTTGGGATCCAGCACGCGCTCACGACCACCTACCACCCCCAGTCCAACGGGCAGACCAAACGGGCAAACCAGGAGGTTGAGAAGCACTTACGGCTCTTCTCTAACCTACGACAGGACGACTGGGTGGCTCACCTACCGACCGCGGAGTTTGTGCTCAACAACCACGTCCACTCCGGACTCCAAGTGTCCCCCTTCGAGATCATCTACGGCTACCAGCCCAACTTCACGGTACCCATCGGCGCCCCCACCAAGTTCCCCGCGCTGGACAAGCGCTTAGAACTGTGGCGTGAGGTGCGAAAGGATGCGGAGGCAGCCCTTCGGATGGAGAAGGCTGCCATGAAGGAGTCGTTCGAGCGCGACAAACCAAAGCCCCACGAGTTCAAGCCTGGAGACCGTGTCTGGATGGATGCACGGGACGTCACCATCCATCAGGCCAGCCGCAAGCTCGGACCCCGACGACTTGGGCCATACGAGGTTTTGGAACGCACAGGTGAACTCACGTATCGACTTCAACTCCCCCCCTCTATGCAGAACCGACATGCCGTCATCCACGTTGATTGCCTCACACCCTGGACAGGCAACGACGTCAACGGCATACTCCCACCCCCACCAGAACCCGTGGAGGTCGAAGGGGAACTCGAATACGAAGTCGAAAAGATTGAAGACAGCCGCACCTACCGCAATCAGTTCCAATACCTGGTCAAGTGGAAGGGCTACGACGAAGGCCAGAACAGCTGGGAGCCGGCAAAGGACCTCACTCATTGCCAAGAGCTCATCGACGAATTCCACGAGCGGAACCCCACTGCCCCACGTCGAATTGCAGCTGCCATCTTTCAATCTCTTCCCTGGCAACCCCTCGTCAACTTCACCACTGCCGCACCCTCCGACCTCGAATGGGCCTCCGGACGGCGCCCCGGCCTCGGGTCCATCGGGGACCGACGGACCTTAGGAGGGGGGTAATGTCACGGACGTTGGACAGACACCCCTTTTTGCCGCCCATTCCCTTCCCTTTGACGCCCACCTTCCTTTTCCGGACTGTTTCCTTTCCTAGCTCATCTCAGTTTGGACACTGTAGATACGTTCCCACAGCCGCACGCTACGTTCCCGTGATCGCCATGCCCTTGCCTTTTCTTTCTCGCCCTTTGTTCCCCCTTTGTCATCTTCACTGCCTCGCTCTCGCGCCTTGTCCTTGGTTGTCAAGCAGCCCCTCTAGTATATAAGGACCCCCCTAGGCGCTCCCTAGTCCCCATCTCGACCTCTTGGTCATTGGGACTAGGTGAGTGACCATAGCGTTGTATCTCTCTTTGATTGCTAATGTATAACTTGGTCATTGGGACTAGTCTGTCGCTGGTTGCGTGAAGGCTAGCTTTCGTCGGTCTTGTGCCTTCGTGCCGACTGCCGCTCTGCCCCGTCGAGTTTTCTGATACGTTTATCCCTCTCACCCTCTCTTCTCCCCTTTCGGCTCCTCGCCGCTCGCCTACGGGGTCGTCGCCGAACGTCGACCCGAGTCTACGCGCCTAGTCGCCGCGACAACTATAGTAGATGGAAATAGTGCTACAGTAGACATTGATGGTAGTGGATAGAGTGGGTCTATAATTTCTGACCAGTGTAGAAATGCTTAATATGACCTCAAAACCATCTGTTTATAAGCCCCAGATGCATTTAAAGTGTTGG
>NW_006767267.1:0-2373 GCF_000275845.1 Dichomitus squalens LYAD-421 SS1 | reverse complement strand
TAGCACAGAATAGCAGCCATATATAGCGCTCTTTGCTGGACTCCGAGAAATTCTTCACCATCCTCTCCTGTACCATAGCAGAACTTGGACATCCACCACTGATACCACTATTCTTGAGCATTATCTGGATATTGTACCTCTGTATCACTACTGAAACAAGCACATTGTAACAACTTAAAGTCTTCTATCACACGTTATTGCCCTTCTTCTAATAGACTATAAAGCTGCTTCTACAGCCTTAAAACAGACTGGTTTACAACTAGTGTATGGATGTCTATGATAGATATTATTACATAAGAAGTATACAAGATGTGTGACTGATAGAACACCAATTGCTCAAATTGAGGCCTGAGTATACTGAAGTCAACATGTAAAGTCCAAGTTGTGGTCCAAGTACCCTAAGTACCCCAAGTATATAGACTTGGGTCAAGTCCGTGTACTTGGGACCAAGTACACGGACTTGGGGCCAAGTACACGGACTTGGGGCCAAGTACACGGACTTGGGGCCAAGTACACGGACTTGAGTCCAAGTACACGGACTTGAGTCCAAGTACATGAACTTGAGCCCAAGTATGGGTCCAAGTCCGTGACGTTTTCCTGATGGTTGCTAATCGTAGCCATCAGTAATGAGTATCATCAGCCAGGAACAACCTAAAAAAACTCACACGTGTTTCTTCTTATGCCTGTGTGTGACAATAAGGCTAACCGGAGAGGGTTCTAGCACTATGCTCTTCCCGTCCAGGGATTTATTGAAACTAATGGGGTCATCCTCATCAAGTATACTAGACTTGGGCGGCGGCGGAGGCTTCGGGGGGGAGGACGGAGAATCGGACCCTATGGGAGGAGGCGTGGGTTTCATGGTGGGGGGCAGAGGCTCTGCAGTGGGGGGCGGAGACTTCACAGCCCTGGGAGGTGCGGTGCCGCGGCGATCGAGCCCTGCCGAAGTACCCTCACCAGGAGGTGTCTTATAATCGCTGTGGCTTGGAGAAAGAGACATGAGATGACAATGGGGCAGTAGGTGTGCAAAGCAGAAGAGCGGGCCCTATGTGCAAGAGAGCGACAAGACAGGTGTCGCTTTATGCGGTGCGACTTGCCGCAAGTACAGCTGGAAGACGTGTGCTCATCCTGCGCTCGCCATGGGATCGATTGGGGCCACCAAACATAGAGCAAGAGGAGTGCGGATGCGTGAGGGTGGATCCGGAGCATACGAATATCGCCTGGTGTCAGTCCTGGTGAGTGCTCGTGAGGTGCCCAAATCCTAACGATTGCGGTGTGAGCGCGAGGAAGCGAAAACTCATGACTCAGGCGGGTGTACCTTCGGTGTTGAACAGGCGCTGGTTTACACAGCTTGCCTAACACAGCCGTCACAAGATATGGAACGGCACAGCCGGTTACTATAATAATCGAGGCTGTACTACTCATGTGGTACACACACAGCTTCGCTGTGTACGCACTGCTTCTCTGTGCGACTGTGCATCCTGGGAAGGTACTGTATAGTACTACGTAGCCACAGATGTACAGTAGTATATATAGGAGACCTCTGTACCCCCAATCTACAGTTCAGTTCACTCGAACATCTCCTCTCATCGCTCTTACAAGCCTCTTACAATCAACCAACCCTTCTAGGTGAGTTGCAGGCTATCCGCTGTCGTTGCCACCTGTGGGAGAGGCCTTCGCCCCCCGGGTTCAACAGGTTATGAGCCCTGCTCGACACTGCAGAATCTGCGCCGCTCACTGCGTGCTGCGATCTGTAAGCTCGCAGCTCACCTGGATCTCTTGCCATTGTTATCGATGTGCAACCGCTGCTTGGATCTGGCGCGATCATACGCTGCCTGCCATGCATGCGCTGTGGACTGTTGTGGCGCGCTTCATCGCTGCCTACAGTGCCACAGAGAGGTAACCTATGTCGGCATGATCTCTCTCTGCCTCGACTGCGTTCTTCGAAGGCATGTGGCTGACAAGTCTCCCTTCTAGAACCATACCTCTCGACAATATGTCTGGTGCTCTTTACAGTGCTGTCCCTACCACCTTCGACGGCCGCAACTACCTCGAGTGGGCGCAGCCGATGAAGTCGTACCTCAAGGCGCAAGGCCAGTGGGGTTCGATCATCAACACCCAGCCTACCGACGCCGATGAGGCAAAGGCCTGGCTCGATGCCGACCTCAAGGCCCAAGGCAACATCAGCCTTCGCCTTGCCCCCAGCGTCAACAGCGCTGTGTCGTCTCAGACGACAGCCAAGGGGATCTGGGACTACCTCGAGACCACCTACGGCAAGCCTGGCGTGCCGGCTGTCTACCAAGACTTCCGGGCTGCCCTTGCTCTCTCCATTCCGGCCGACTCGAACCCTGTCCCCAACCTGGACAAGTTCGAGGC
>NW_006767266.1:0-2376 GCF_000275845.1 Dichomitus squalens LYAD-421 SS1 | reverse complement strand
GGAAACATTCGTGCTCTGCCATGTTCCCCGCCTGTTTCTATGAAGTTTTGCACATCTGATCACATGGGGCCTCTTGATTGTCTTCGGAAAACAGCCAGGAAACGTCTCGTTCTCCGTTCTTTCGAACACCCCGGGAACACTCGCGGGACATCAGCCCGTCAGACCTGTATAAACACTGTTTCCTATTCCGACAAGATGCGCTTTGCCCGTCGTGATGCAACCTCTCCTCTCGGCTGACAAACTTACCACCTCTCCCCCATCTAGAGCCGTCCGGATCCGCCGCAGCGGCCGCCCCATGCGGGACTTCTTCGTCGCCCATCCGCAGCCCGATGTCCCCCCACGGCCTCGCGCCGTCCCGCGCACGACCGGCCTCCCGCCTGCGCCCGCGCCCCCCGTCGGCGTCCTCTACGACTCGCTCACGCCCCCCGTGCCCCTGGTTCACCGCGGGGCGTCGCTGGCGTATGACAGGCAGGGGCGGACGAGGCGCGTGCGTGCGGGGGACGTGGACGCGAGCGGGCGCAGGGGGCATCTCGCGCACCCGGACGATCCGGACGAGTTCCTGCCCGAGTACGACGACAAGGATGTTTTGCCGAGGTACCAGGATGTCCAGCGCGCGCATCCCGCCGTCGGCGTGGGTGCGGGAGGGCGTGCGCCGAATGGCATGGGGGGAGGGGCGGAGACAAGTGATACGGTTCCGCTCGTGACAAGGATGCAACTCTCGCGCAGTGCATCATTGGAGGACACGCGAGGGCTGTCGTCTGTGGGCTCGCACGTGGGACATGAAACGGAGGATGGGACTCGTGATCCACAGTGCTTGGAACGGTGATGGTCATTACCCTCGTTTGACTGACTTGGTTTCACATCGTAGATGTCGCGCATGCGTCGATGCAATTGATGGTATGGACATTCGTGGCACGCGTTCGCGGCTTCGAAGCGGCGGCCTATCTGCTTTCGTGCTTTCGTGCTATGCAATCATGCATGTTTTGGCATTCCCCCATCTCGTCGACTCACAGGTGTCATACCTTGTACACTAGCTGCTCATTGCTCTATACTATCCCCAATTCCATGCATCCTCACAGACCTCTCCTCGTAGTTCGTGACCGGGGGTCGGCCATTGGACTACGCACGGCGGACGCCCCGCAACATGCGTATGACATCAGGCGTCGGGCGTCGAACCTCAGCTGGGCCACGAACGTATGCACACGTGCGGTCACTAAGTACGTCTCCAAACTCATCAACGCTCGCGCGCACTTGTAGGAACGCACATTGCGACGGGCCAGCTGCACACTGCTGGACGCACCGGGTCGGAGCATATGTCCATTTGGGTTTCGCTCTGTCTGACACGGGCAGTGCGGGCGCCCTGATTGGACTGCACAATGAGGCAAGGTGACGGGACGGAGAGGTGGCAGCTCACGCGACGGCAGAGCGAGTGAGAGGCAGCGTGAACCCAGGAATGTGCCGAGGGCATCAGTGAGCGTACGGGGAGCTACGAGGACGCGTTGTCGTAGTGCGCCCCTCTTCTGTGCTATGCGCCGCATGTGGACGCTGACAAGCGGCTGACTATGATCAACATGTGGGTAAGTAGGGAATGCGCACAGCGACGAGGGCCGGACGGAGCTGGCCTGGAATCGGACGAGGGGACCGCGCGGGCTCGCTCACGGTGCAGTCAGTGTCTCGGTGACAGGGGTATGATTGGTTGCGGGCCTCCCAAATCGAGTTCATCGTTGGCTCGAGCAAGCGTGAGATGATACGCCAATGTGGTTGCGGTCGTTACTTTACATACAAGAAACACTCCCTCAGAAGGCAGGAGCGCAGGATGACGGAATGTGTCGCGCAGCGACAGGGCGGGGGTCTGAACGGTCAGCCATCATGCGTCCTCTTGCGTAGAAGACGCTGCCGTTCCTGCGGCCCGAGACCGCATAATCCGAAATTCCAACAGACCCGGATCTCGAATGTTGAGCATCATGCGCGAGATGAGCACGTTTGACAATCTGGGTTTCAAGTAGGAGAAGATCAGGAGAGAAGATGGGCACCACAAACGCAGAGACGCACACATTGGTCAGAGTCGTAAAGATGCCCCTATATGCGGTCTACGCCGTCCAATCAGCGTCCAGCGCGAGGTTGTGACGATCACAAAGGCGTGCCTACCGGTGCATCCTAGCCAGTTGGCATCCGTCGTAAGGCTTAACGGAGCGATGATCTCAGGAGACGGTATATGCAACGCACCAGATATGTGATTATAGTGAACAGGTAACAGATGGCGAGAACCCTGGAGCGGCAGCACCTCATGAAAAATTATCGTCACGACCGTCACTGACCGTAAGGACTTACCCAAAGTAGACCGCCCCTACCGAGGCAAAGCTCAATCAGCGAGGT
>NW_006767265.1:0-2377 GCF_000275845.1 Dichomitus squalens LYAD-421 SS1 | reverse complement strand
CTGTCACGGACGTTGGACAGACGCCCCTTTTTGCCGCCCATTCCCCTCCCTTTGACGCCCACCTTCCATTCGCGGACCATTTCCTTTCCGAGCCTATCCCAGTTTGGACACTTTAGATACGTTCCCACAGCCGCATGCTACGTTCCTGTGATCGCCATGCCCTTGCCTTTTCTTTCTCGCCCTTTGTTCTCTCTTTGTCATCTTCACTGCCTCGCTCTCGCGCCTTGTCCTTGGTTGCTAAGCAGCCCCTCTAGTATATAAGGACCCCCTTAGGCGCTCCCTAGTCCCCATCTCGACCTCTTGGTCATTGGGACTAGGTGAGTGACCATAGCGTTGTACTTCCCTTCGAGTGCTAATGTATAACTTGGTCATTGGGACTAGTCTGTCGCTGGTTGCGTGAAGACTAGCTTTCGTCGGTCTCGTGCCTTCGTGCCGACCGCCGCTCTGCCCCGTCGAGTTTTCTGATACGTTTATCCCTCTCACCCTCTCTTCTCCCCTTTCGGCTCCTCGCCGCTCGCCTACGGGGTCGTCGCCGAACGTCGACCCGAGTCTACGCGCCTAGTCGCCGCGACAACTTCATCCGTTCGGCCGCCATGGTGAGTGACGCTTGCGCTTGTTCCCTTGCTTCTGCACGGTTGTGGAATACATCTTCAAGGAATGGGAAGGCAAGTTCTTCACGAACATCAGGGGCCATCTTTGGGTTGTACCCATACTCAATGAAGAATGGTGACAGGCCGGTTGACTCGTGTGGTGCGTTGTTGTATGCAAACTCCGCAGTGGATAGAAGGGATGCCCAATCATCTGGTCGATGTTCCGTGAAGATCCGGAGGTACTGTTCAAGCGACTGGTTTACCCGTTCAGTCTGTCCGTCTGTTTGAGGGTGGTAGGCGGTAGACATCGACGATCGGATTCCTAGCAACTTGCAAAATTCCTTGAACGCTGCGCTTGCAAACTGTGTTCCTCGGTCGGAGATAATCTGGCGGAGAATGCCGTGGTGCTTCAGAATGTGCTCGTAGATGAGTTTGGCTGCTTCTGTTGCTGAGAAGTGGTCATCGGCTGCGAAGAAGTGGGAGCGTTTGGAGAGACGGTCCACTACTACTACCATCGCTGTGAAGGTGTTGCCATGTCTGTCGACTGAGGGTGAGAGTTGAGAGATGATATCGATTGACCAGACTTCCCATGGGCCGGCGGGGATCTCGTTCGGTTGTAGTAGTCCATACGGTGGTTTCCTGACTGACTTGTTTCGTTGGCAAGCGTCGCACCCTTGTACGTATTTCTTGACAGCGACTGACATGCCGGGCCACCAATAGTTCCGTGCAATGATCTCCAAAGTCTTCCACCTTCCTGGGTGACCTGCTAGTAATGTGTCATGATGTAGTTTGAGCAGGTCGAGGCGGATGCTTTGGTCCTTGGGTACGTAGACTTTGCCTCGTCGTAACAGTAAACCGTTCTCCATGTTCCAATCTTGCAGGTACTTTCCAAACTCCCGGGGTCCACTGGCTATCAATTCCTTGTAGTGCTTCGTCATTTTGTCATCTTCAAGGGCCTTCTTGATGCGTTCGAGCAGTACCTTGTCGTCGACGATGGAGGCGTGACCAGGTTGCATGGCTTTGATTGCGAAAAACTCGGGTTTCAGCAGTGTCTGTCCGAAGTTATCACTGCTTACCCCCTCTTCATGATCTGTCGCGGCGACTAGGCACGTAGACTCGGGTTGACGTTCGGCGACGATCCGGTAGGCGAGCGGCGAGGAGCCAAAAGGGGAAGAGAGAGGGAGAGAGGGATAAACGTATCAGAAAACTCGACAGGGCAGAGCGGCGGTCGGCACGACGGCACAAGACCTACGAAAGCTAGTCTTCACGCAACCAGCGACAGACTAGTCCCAATGACCAAGTTATACATTAGCAATCGAAGAGACATACAACGCTATAGTCACTCACCTAGTCCCAATGACTAAGAGGTCGAGATGGGGACTAGGGAGCGCCTAAGGGGGTCCTTATATACTCGAGGGGCTGCTTAGCAACCAAGGACAAGGTGCGAGAGCGAGGCAGTGAAGATGACAAAGAGAGAACAAAGGGTGAGAAAGAAACGGCAAGGGCATGGCGATCACGGGAACATAGCATGCGGCTGTGGGAACGTATCTAAAGTGTCCAAACTGGGATAGGCTCGAAAAGGAAATAGTCCAAACATGGAAGGTGAGCGTCAAAGGGAAGGGAATGGGCGGCAAAAAGGGGTGTCTGTCCAACGTCCGTGACATTACCCCCCTCCTAAGGTCCGTCGGTCCCCGATGGACCCTAGGCCGGGGCGTCGTCCAGAAGCCCATTCGAGGTCAGAGGGTGCGGCAGCGGTGAAGTTGACAAGGGGTTGCCAGGGGAGGGAT
>NW_006767264.1:0-2377 GCF_000275845.1 Dichomitus squalens LYAD-421 SS1 | reverse complement strand
CAACACTTCCACATCCCTATACGACTGAGCGGCAAGCAGCGAAGCAAGGAGTTGGTGGCCATGGTCGATTCTGGCGCCACCACGAAGTTCCTCCACAGACGATTTGTGGCACGGAACCAGGTCACGACGAGGAAGCTGGCGAAGCCTATTCCTCTGTACAACATCGATGGATCAGAGAACCAAGATGGCACGATCACGGAAGTGGCCGTTCTCACTATGAAGATCGGCGACCACGAGGAAGAGGTTGCATTCGTTGTCACGGACATTGGAGAAGAAGATGTGATCATCGGGCCGGACTGGCTGCACGAACACAACCCGGAGATAGACTGGGAACGTGGTTCGCTACGCCTGTCACGATGCCCGGACACCTGCCCAGCGACCCACAAGGCATCCAAACCAGTGGAGACTGAAGCGCGTGATACGGGGGTACGGCCTATGGCGCGCACAAGGTCTCCACAGGTAAGGAAAGCACGAACGGTGGGGCGTGTTTGCGGTACGGTAATGGTCAACGAGGCCGAAGACGAACCTCTCCTACCTCCAGCTGAAGAAGAGTGGGATGGTACGGAACAGTCTCTCATTGACGCTTGGCGCAAGGGCAGAACACTCCGTGGTGCACCGCAACTCTTCGTATCGGCCAGTCACACCTACTCGCAGCAGCTCGCCGAACAAGAGTGCGCCAAACGAGAAGTTCAAACCGTCGATGAGATGGTCCCACTGGAGTACCGAGAGCACATGCGTGTGTTTTCTAAGGAGGCCGCGGATAGACTCCCAGAACACCGCCCCTATGACCACACCATCGAACTGGTTCCTGGCGCGCAGACCTTCCACTCAAGGCTTTACCCGTTGTCGCCCAGCGAGCAGGTCGAGCTCGACAAGTTCCTGCAGGAGAACCTGGCCAAAGGCTACGTTCGTGAGTCGAAATCCCCGATGTCCTCACCCTTCTTCTTCGTCAAGAAGAAGGACGGCAGCCTACGACCGGTCCAAGACTATCGACGGCTGAACGCCATCACAGTGAAGAATCGGTACCCACTCCCGCTCATCGCAGAACTCATGGACCGGCTCAAGAACGCCAAGATCTACACGGCGCTCGACGTTCGCTGGGGCTACAACAACATCCGGATTAAGACCGGAGACGAATGGAAGGCCGCGTTTACGACCAATCGAGGGCTGTTCGAGCCTACGGTTATGTTCTTCGGGCTCACCGGCTCCCCCAGCACGTTCTCCGCGTTCATGAACGACATCTTCAAGGACCTTATCGTCGAAGGAAAGATCACTGTGTACCTGGACGACATACTCATCTTCAGTAGTGACCTCACGGAACATCGCAAGGTCGTGCACGAGGTCCTCAGACGATTAGAAGCGAACGACCTCTTCCCAAAGCCGGAGAAGTGTCGGTTCAAACAGTCACAGATCGAGTATCTTGGCATGATCTTCTCCGAAGAGCGCGTGGGCATGGACCCGGTCAAAGTCAAGGGAATTGCAGACTGGCCAACTCCTCAGAACGCTTTGGACGTACGGAAGTTCCGTGGCTTTGCCAACTTCTACCGACGATTCATCCACGACTTCAGTGCCATCTGCAAACCACTGGACCGACATACGGGCAATAACCCCTGGCAGTGGGGCGAGGAAGAGCAACACGCATTCGACGAGATCAAACGACGGTTCTGTGAAAGTCCGGTCCTCTGCATCTACGACCCGGAACGGAAGACACGAGTTGAGGTCGACGCCTCCGGGTACGCCACCGGTGCAGTCTTGTCCCAAGAGGGCGACGATGGAAAGTTCCACCCGATTGTGTACCACTCCGAATCCATGAACGACACCGAACGGAACTACGAGATCTATGACAAAGAGATGCTCGCGATCATCCGTGCCCTGCAGGCGTGGCGTCACTACCTTGAAGGTCTTCCCTCCCAGTTTGAGATCGAGTCGGACCACAAGAACCTCGAGTACTGGAGGACTGTTACGACTGACTGTCGAGCGAGTAAGTGGAGACGAGCGAGGCAGGCAGGAGCGCCGACGAGCTCTGATCGCAGTGAGACTGGAGCGGAGCTCAACAGGCAGGACTGGAGACAAGTTGTGTATTGAGCGAAGTATCTACAGAGCGAAATACACGATGGCTTACCTGGAGACAAGAGGTCGAAACTAGAGTCTCCAGGTAGCAAGGGATCCAGCTATATACAGGGAACGAACAATGGGCGCTAGAGAACAATAGCGTCGCCATGGGTACGGAATACAAGGGGTGTAGGACAATAGCGGACGTGGGAACAAAGGGAGCTATTGTCCGTGTGTGGACAAAGGGAAACCGTAGCGAGTAGTGAACAATAAGGAAACGTACGAGGCAGTGGTCCGAATCGAAAAGGAAACGTAGACGCCGTGA
>NW_006767263.1:0-2380 GCF_000275845.1 Dichomitus squalens LYAD-421 SS1 | reverse complement strand
GGTACGTTCGTTGGCAGGGTTACCGTGGGTACGGCACGGGGATTGTAGCCCATCATGAGAAAGAAGGGCGAGGCATTACGTCCTTGCGCAGTACGCTGATTATGTGCGAACTCTAGGTCGGTCAGGTGTTCAGTCCACTTGTCCGGTTCGTCTGTGCAGTACTTCCGGAGGTAGGCTTCGACTACTTGGTTCATGCGTTCCGTGCCTCCGTCGGTCTGAGGGTGGTAGGCGGTGCTCATAGACGACTGAGTGCCCGATAGGCGTGTGATTTCCTGAAAGACCTTGGAGGAGAATTGAGGGCCACGATCGGAGATGATCCGTGACGGTACTCCAAAGCGCTTGGTTACGAAGTCGTGGTAGAGTCTAGCTGTCTCGAGGGCATCGACCGTTTTTGTGCAAGGAATAAGAATTACCCCCTTCGTAGCATCGTGGTCTGCCACGACCATGATTGAGTCGAAGACTCGTTCGTAACGGTCGGTGGAGGGAGGCAGGTCGGTGATAAAGTCGACGGAGGAAACTTTAAATGGCAGGGCATTCGGCTTTGCTGCAATTGGTAGCAATGGAGGAGATGTGGGATGAGTGTTAACGTTCGCCTGTTGGCATATGGCGCATCTTAAGCAGTAGTTCTTGACGAACGATGCCATGCCGGGCCACCAGTAGTCCCTCCGTAGGAGTTCAAGGGTGCCAAATTGTCCTGGGTGTCCCATGAGTTATGGTCATGGTAGCGTTTGTTGGCTGCAGTGGGCCTCAGAGGGGTCACAATGGCCTAAGTCGAGCTCTGTAAGTCTTTTCATTGCAAGGAAACTGTGCTACGCACCTAAGTCGAGCTCTGTAAGTCTTAAGGACTGCAGAGTCGACTCAGGCGCAGATGACGGCGCACAGAGCGCGTGGGAACTAGCTAACACGACCGTACACTAAGTGGTGCTGGAATGGCGCCAAACGGACCAGAAGTGCGTAAGGTAGACACTATTCTAGAGTGCAGTCAGATCTACAGTAATGGAGACTACTAGTGAAAGAAATGCGATATCTCTATGTAAACGAGAGTTGTGACTATACGAAAATTACCGTAGATAGCGGACAGCGCGAACTATGTATAGCGCGATGCGGGACTTGGTGCGATTAAAACCGCCGGCACTACAGCACCGACTCCAACACTCCCCCCTAATCCATCAAGTCCCCAATCCAAGCATCTTCACCATCTCAAGCACCTTGGGCTTGGAAAGCGACTTGGTCAGGATGTCTGCTGGCATGTCAGATGTGCGCAGATGCACAATCTCAAGCCGACCCTTGGCCACCTCATCTCTGAGCCAGTAGAAGCGCAGATCCAAGTGCTTCATCCGCCCATGGTGCTCTGGGTTCTTGGCCACAGAGAGCGCAGAGAGGTTGTCAATGCAAAGCTTGGAGGCAGAGGAAATGTCATAGCCAAACTCAGAGAGCAGGTTTCGCAACCAGAGCACCTCCTGGCCAGCTGAGACCGCTGCAACGAACTCCGCCTCTGTGGTGGAGAGAGCAACCAGGGATTGAAGGCGACTCGACCAGGAGATGGCTCCAGTGCCCATCTTGATCACATAGCCAGAGGTAGAGCGACCGGTGTCTGGGCAGCCTGCATGGTCCGCATCCGTGTAGGAGGTGAAGAGCTCTGAGTCCGACGAAGGGGAGTAGGTGAGCTTGTAGTCGAGGGTGCCCTTGATGTAGCGAAACAGGTGCTTGACTGCCTTCCAGTGGGTGATGCCTGGGTTCTGCGAAAAGCGTGCTAGGTTGCCCACAGTGCGAGCTATGTCTGGGCGAGTTGCCACAGCCAGGTAGAAGAGGGAACCCACCGCTTGGTGGTAGGGAATGCTCTGCATCTCACGAATGTCAGAGGGCGAAGATGGGGCCATATCTGCACTGAGGCGAAGGCCAGGATCCATAGGAGTGCCCACAGGGTCGCAATTTGCAAACCCATACCGCTCGAGGATGTCCAGGGCATACTGGCGCTGCGAAATCGACAGGGAACGCTTGGAGCGGTCGCGCTCAATCTTGACACCAAGCAGCCAGGAAGTGGGGCCCAGATCTCGCAGTTTGAAGTGCTTCTGGAGGTCGTCCTTGACGCGCTGGATGGCTGACTTGGATTTGCCAGCAATGGTGATGTCGTCGACAAAGACAGGGATGATAAGACGCACTCCATCGCGCAGATAGACCCAGACACTGTGCTCGCAGCTGAGTCGCTCAAAGCCAAGTTTGGTGAGCACCTCATGGAGCTTCTCATGCCAGCATCGACCAGCCTGCTTGAGCCCATAGAGCGATTTGCGAAGCCTCCAGACCCAGTCAGGTGTCTTCTCCTCAAAGCCCTCAGGCTGTCGCATGTAGACCTCCTCCTTGAGCTTGCCATTGAGGTAGG
>NW_006767262.1:0-2382 GCF_000275845.1 Dichomitus squalens LYAD-421 SS1 | reverse complement strand
GCAATCGCCCCGTTACCCCAGGGGATAATCCGTTCCCAGATCTCCAAGACGACGATTCGTCTTCAGACTCTTCCTTGAATTCTGAGGGCTCTCCATCAAATGAGGGCTTTAGGATTCCTTTACCCGATGGCAACGAGATTGACTTCGACGATCTCGAGCCTGCACAACCGCCACCTCCTCAACGACCTCCCACACCGCCTGCTCAAGAGCAACAGCAACCGCAACAACCACCTCCTGTAGAGCAACCTCCACCACGACCTCGACACGTTCGTAATCGTCATGAGCCAGTGGGAGTCAACCCTCAGGCTCCGCCTCCTAGACGTTCGAATCGTCAAGGTGCAGGTCGCAATCCTCGATGGGAAAAGGACAATGCTGAAGCTGAGGGCTCTAATCGTCCTTCTCAGGTCGACGCTCGTACTCGTCCTGACGGCTCTCGCTCTGATGCACCTAACCCCGGGGATGCGGATGCTTTACTTGAGTTGCTTCTTGATGCAGCGCAGTACAAACCAGGTGTTCCTCGTAATCGGCATGAAGCAATGCATTCTCCAAAGGCTGATCTCTGGCGTGCTGCCGAGAAAGCTGAGTACGACTCGCTGATCGAGAACAAAACCTGGGTTCTAGTGCCTCGTCCCAAAGATAAGCCTGTCGTCTCTTGTAGATGGGTTTACAACGAGAAGCACGATGGCCGGTTTAAGGCACGGTTGGTTGCACGGGGTTTCACCCAGGTTTGGGGTGAGAACTATCATGAGACGTTCTCTCCTATTGCGTGGTACAAATCTATCCGGTATCTCATTGCGCACACTGCGCTTGAGGACTGGAAGATGGAGTCTATGGATGTTAAAACCGCATTTCTGAACGGTGATCTTGAGGAAGAGATCTACATGGAACAACCGGAAGGTTGGGTCGTCAAGGAGAAAGAGGATCATGTTTGCTTGCTCAAGAAGGCTATCTATGGTCTTAAGCAGGCTTCGTGTCAATGGAATGCGAAGATCCATCAATCCCTTCTTGATCTGGAGTTTACACGGACGTATTCCGATGCCGGCGTATACGTATATCGGCGACATGGGGGAAATTCAGTCACCATTGTGGTTCTTTATGTCAACGATCTACTCCTCTTCGGCGATAACAAGAATCACATCAAGCAAGTCAAACGGACGCTCAGACACCAGTACAAAATGACGGACTTAGGCGCAGTACAGCGCTTCCTTGGTCTTCGCATTCGTCGAGATCGTGCTTCACGTATCATTGACATCGACCAGGAGGACTATGTTCAGTCTGTCTTAGAGCGTTTCGGGATGGCTGACTGTAAATCTGCCAATACCCCTCTTCCTGCGGGCGCTGCTCTCGTCAAGTACGACGGACTCGCCTCAGACGCTGAACGGTCGCGTTACCAGAGCCTCATTGGCAGTCTTATGTACGCCATGCTCGGTACAAGACCAGATATCGCCTTCGCCGTCACTCGTCTCTCCCGATACAGTGCCAATCCCTCGCCCGACCATATGAAGTATGCCAAATACATCTTACGCTACCTGCAAGGTACTCGCACCTACAGGATTCGCTACAACGGCGCTTCTAATGATGGCTTGATTGCGTACTCGGACTCTGACTGGGCTGAAGATCGAGACGACCGGCACTCTACCTCGGGCACAGTCTTCCTGTTAGCTGGTGGTGCCATATCATGGGCATCGAGGCGTCAGCCTACCGTTTCGCTCTCCTCAACTGAGGCGGAATATAAAGCGGCCTCTGACACCTACAGACAGATGGCGTGGCTGAGGACGTTCTCTGACGAATTCGGATACGACATGAGCGAGCTGACCCCTCTCTGTGTAGATAATCAAGGGTCGATCTTCCTCTCCATCAATCCGGTAGTCGAACGCCGGACAAAGCACGTGGAGATCTGGTATCACTTTGTTCGCGAATTCTACGAAGCTGGACAAGTGGACATCTTCTACGTCGCTACGGCTGACATGCTGGCTGATGCTCTCACAAAGAACGTTTCTCTGACAATCGTCAAGAAGTTCTGTGAAGGTGTTGGTCTTCGACACTGAACGCTCTTCCGTAGGTACGGATTGAGTGGGAGTGTTGAACTTGGACTTATCCGGTCCGGACTACACGAGGCTATGCGTCTCCTAGCGCTTAGCTGTAGTCGCTTATGTAGTATGTTACCATATTTGGGACTCTCTGCTCGTGTACTATAGCTATGCTTCCGGACTCTTCTGGTACTGTCTAGGACAATCTGTACTACTCCAGAACGGTCTAGACAGGTCTATGCCTTACTCATCTCTTACTCATCCTATGGTGCGATATGTCGCAATTCTTTCGTCGTTGTATTATTCATCGCACTATGGTACATGTGACTAACCACTCTTCGATTAGTCATGG
>NW_006767261.1:0-2383 GCF_000275845.1 Dichomitus squalens LYAD-421 SS1 | reverse complement strand
AGGAGGTTGACGTCGACTGGGACGGTTTGGTAGGCCTTTGCATATTCGGTGGCTTTACGCCACTGCAGGTCCAACCTAACCGCTAAGGTGTAGTACCCTTCTATGTCGGTGGGGAGTGTTTGTGCAGAGAGGATGTTTCGGACTAGGCCAGCGGACAGTCCAGACAAGAAGTAGTCCGACAGGACTTCTAATTCCTTGACCCCTGAACGTGCTGCGAGGGGTCGGAAGAGGGCGACGTAGTCCTCTGCAAGGCCTGTTTGCTTCAGGGCTTTGAGCTTGGTGATGGCGTCGGAGGTAGGAGAGAGGGGTTCAAACGCCTTCTTGAATTCCGTGACGAAGTCGTTGAAGGTCCCAAATCCCTTCTCCTTGCCACTTACAACGGTGAAGGCATCTTCCTCTCGTGCTTCCCTCCAAGGGGCTGCCGTTCCTCCCACCATAAATGACAGGACAAAGATCACCTTGTCCTCATCATCAGTGTAAGCATCCTTGTTGACGCGGAGGTACGTCCTACAGATGTTCAGGAAGGCACTGGCCTCGAGACGATCCCCTGAGAAGTCCGATGGTTGGTGAATCTTCCTTTCAACTACTTTAGCTGGGAGGGGGGTGGTTCCCATGATGACTAGTGGCTGAGTGGTAATGGGTTTGGTCTGGGTAGGCGGAGGGGACGCTGTAGACGCAGTAGTCGGCGAAGTTGCTGGGGTCTGGGTTGTCTGAGTAGTCGGTTGAGGGGTGATTCCAGAGAATCCGGTTCGTTCAGCAGTTAATGCGAGAGTGGTACTGAGGGGGATACGAGATCCTCCTACAGGGAAGGAGTCTAATGCTGGGGAGCCGGTGCGGCTGGAGAGATGACTAGGGGCTCGGCTAGGGACACGACTCTGAGGTCGGCTATGTGGACGGATTCCCAGACGACTCGCTGCAGCTTGTGCAGCTTCACGTACAGGACGACTTCCCTCTGGGTGGTAGAGGTGGGTTGTTGATCTGTTCTAGGATGAGGTCTCATTGGGTTGGAGTGGGTACACAGAGGGGGTAGAATGCCTTTCATTCCTCTTTGGTCCAGTTGTATCCAGAAAGACGATTGTTGCAGGGTTGGCTGTCACAGACGTACCAGTGCTGGTCCTCAGTCTCCCAGTGTTGATCCTCCTTGGCTTTGGCGTGGTAAGCGTGGTGTTTGCCTGAGCAGTTTCGCTTAGGTGCCAGCTCGTTCAGGTAGAGGTATGCCTAGGCTTTGAGAAGCCGGCGTAAAGAAGAGTTTGACCTAATGTTACGGCGAAGCGTGTCAGCACTCAAGGGGTTGTGTGCAGGTTATGCACAACAAGGACGCAGACTGATGACAAGCTTAGCACACTGGTTCACTGGGGGTCTGGGGGTTCGAGATCACTAGGGGTCTAGGGAGTGAGAACGCTTGATTGGTACAAGAGGTCAAACTGGGGTGCCCAGTGCAAGACATGTCCTTATATACTAAAGTACACGGTCGCTGACTAATCAGAGAACAATAGTCACAAGACAATAATGATGGAGAACAATAGCGAATGGGGACAAAGGAGTCACGTGGTGTTGTGACCATGTAGTACAATGGCGAAAAGAACAATAGTGATGAGAACAATAGGGATATGGAGCATGGTGTTGGAACCATGGTAGGTACGAGTGTCCGGGTTGTGCCGTAAGAAGAGGGAATGCATGGTAGAGAGGATACGAAGAGAAAGGACAAAAGAGACACCCCCACAGGGCGTTTGTAACACTACCCCCCCGCTATAGTCGAGCTACGCCTGAAGCTCGTGAGGGACGAGATGCGCATACGTGGACTAGACGTTGTTCTCATCGCTGAGCGGGCCAAGATAGTCGTTGATCTCGCGTACCTCGCCGTCTTCATCACGACCGTACTTCGACTCCTGCTCGTGAAGGTAGGCCTCCCGCGAACCTCGGAACCCCTTCTCGAAGATGTCGTCGTCCGGGGCAAGGGAGAGGGGGTGCCCTAAGGCCGAGGGCAAGGGGGACGTGAGGCGGTCTTCGAGGGAACGTGCTGAAGACGGACGGCGAGGAGGGGGAGAGGCAGAACGCTCATGGTTTCTGGGCCTGGGAGGGACGGAGGATTGACTAGAGGACTGGGAAAGACGTCCGCGGTGGTAGGACGGAGGTGAGAGGGGGTGCAAGGCAGGGGGAGTGTCATCGTCGGTGTCGTCATCACCATCGCTACTGTGATCTTGTTCGGAGCTAGGGACGGGGACAGGGGCTGGAGAGCGAATGCCGGGAGGAGGTAACGAGGGTAGGAGTTCGTACCAATGACCGGGGATCTGAGTCCCCAATGGAGAACGGGCGAGGATGTCCACTGTTGAGTCGAGCGATAGTGTGAGCTGGCGGCGTGCTTTGGTGAGTCGCTCCTCCA
>NW_006767260.1:0-2386 GCF_000275845.1 Dichomitus squalens LYAD-421 SS1 | reverse complement strand
AAGAGTGTGTACCTTGTCTTCTACCCCGTATGAGGTACTAACAACTGAGTGCATCTAGCTGATCGCGAACATGCTGATGATCCGAAATTTCGCAAATTTCGTCGTCAGCTATTTCACACCTCGCTGTACACCATTCTAGAGTCCCTCAAGCCAGGGATGACTACTCCAGAGGTGGTGCGCTATGCTGATGGTCATTACCGTCGCACAGTCTATGGTTTGGGGCCCTATATTGCAGACTATCCTGAGCAAGCTCTCTTAGCTTGCATAGTTCAAGGATGGTGTCCTAGGTGAGTCATCTATGGCTTGTGAGTTGTCTTGTTGTTGACTATGGGTTAGATGTGATGCACATAGAGATGACCTTGATGGAGAGGGTATCCAGCGTAGTCACTCTGTGACTGATCCACTGCTGGATGCCTTAAGCCTAAGGGTTCTCTGGGATGAATATGGTATAGTGGGAGATCTGCTGGTGGGCTATGTCTTATATGAAGGTGGATGTATGAGACTGACTTGTTCAAAGCCCTTTACAGTGGCTTTTCCTAGAGCAGACATCCATGAGATGCTTTCACCTGACCTTTTGCACCAAGTCATCAAAGGGACCTTTAAGGACCACTTGGTTGCTTGGGTTGAGGAGTATCTTGTGCTCACACATGGCAAGGCTCAAGCTGCTATCATCTTGGCAGATATTGACCGCCGGTATGTGTTCCATACTAGCCTCATGTCTATTTAGTGTTGGTGCTAACATACTTCTGTAGTATTGCTGCTGTGCCTCACTTTCCTGGTCTACGTCGCTTCCCTGAAGTGCGGGGCTTCAAGCAATGGACAGGAGATGATTCTAAGGCCCTTATGAAGGTAAGCACTGTCTTACATCATGGTCAGACCCACTCTGAAACCCTCATAGGTCTACATTCCTGCCATCAAGGGATATGTGCCTCCACAGATGGTGCAAGCTCTTAGCGCCTTTCTGGAATTCTGTTACCTGGTGCGACGTGATACTATTACCACTCGCACTATGGCACAGATTGAAGATGCACTTGCGCGATTTCATCGCCATCGAGTCATCTTTGAGGAGGTGGGAGTTCGTCTGGATGGCTTCTCATTGCCGCGCCAGCACTCTCTTAAGCACTATCCTAAACTCATCCAGATGTTTGGAGCCCCCAATGGTCTGTGCTCCTCTATAACAGAGTCTAAGCACATCAAGGCGGTGAAGGAGCCATATCGGCGCTCAAACCGCTTTGAAGCCTTGGGTCAGATGCTGCTTACCAATCAGCGTCTGGACAAGCTTGCTGCTGCACGTGTGGACTTCACTGCACGTGGTATGCTTCGTGGTTCCTATCATCCAATGCCTGCAATTCCTGAAGAGGATATTTGGGCTGGCCTTGGCTTTGATAGACCTCATAATGGGGATATTGAAGAGATGGCTGAGCAACAGGCTGCTCTGGATGAGGATGATGATGGTGGTCCAGTGGATGAAGATGTTATAGGCAAGGTTGTACTGGCTAAGCGAAAGTGTGAGTGCTGTTCTATAGTTTAAGCTATAACATGCTCACATCAACCTTATAGCAAGGGGCTACCCTAGAGACTGCTATGAACTTGCAGCTCATATTGAGGTGCCTTCTCTTCCAGAGCTAGTTCGTCGTTTCCTCTATGTTCAACAGCATGATGGCCCTGTTGAACTTGGAGAGAACATTGACCTTGCACTCTGTCCACCTGCTCCTCGCCAGATCTCTGTGTTTCCTTCAGCTGTTGCCTACTTCTATGCACCCAGCGATGTATGTGGTGTTAGAGGCATGCGCAAGGAGCGCATTAGATCTGTGCCTTCATGGCGTGGAGGTCCTGCCCGCCGGGACTGTGTCTTCATTTTGGATGATGACACTCAGCCTGGCTTTCTTGGGTTGCTTGCAGCTCGTGTTCTTCTTCTGTTTTCTTTCAAGGACATAGATGGTGTGGAGTATTCTTGTGCTCTTGTCTCCTGGTTTCTGCCTACTTCTGATCATCCATGTGAAGAGACAGGGATGTGGATAGTGGAACCTCAGGTGGATGAGTTTGGACATCAGACTGTGTCTGTTGTCCATCTTGACTGCATTCTACGGGCTGCACACCTTATTGGTGTTGCTGGTAAAGATCCTATTCCCACTAGGCTAAAACATACTGATAGTTTAGATGCATTTACTGCCTTCTATGTAAATAAGTATGCTGACCATCATGCACATGAAATTGCCTTCTAATATATCATTGAACTCAAGTCCTCTAAATTGTTGAATGCTAAGACCACGGACTTGAGCTTATGATCTTATACTTGGCTCTAAGATTATGGACTTGGAGCCAAGACCGTGGACTTGGGGCCAAGACCGTGGACTTGGGGCCAAGACCACGGACTTGGGGCCAA
>NW_006767259.1:0-2389 GCF_000275845.1 Dichomitus squalens LYAD-421 SS1 | reverse complement strand
TCTCGTACCACCACATGTGGCGACTTTCCCACGGTCGTAAGCCAATAGGAGCGGGCTACGACGTGCGGTCAGTTACTCTCTGGGCGACATACTAGCGTACAAAACATACTTTAAGAACAACATAGTGATAAAATGCCACCGGAACCTAACAGACGAGGTGCGACAGCATCGCCACTAGTTGCTACGCGAGCGAAGAAGACACCGGCTACCCATCCGACGGGTGCATCGTCTACCAGGCACCTCCGGTCGACATCCACGGAGTCCTTTGTAGAGGCATCGGAGAAGATCCAGTCGTTGGACGACGCCATGAAGATACTACGCAAACACCAGATGGTCCCTGCCGCAGGAGACCCCACAGCTGAGGGACTGGTCACAGGACTCCAACACGTAGGAGTGAGTCTCGGAAACGTTGCTTGGGCGTCCGAGTGCTGCATCGCGCTAGCGGTCTACGCTAAGGCAGTCCTGGATAACGCGGTGAGTAGTTCCCTCACAACAGCTGTACTTACAGAGTTCGAGGCACAGGCTACGACTTTGGTCGGCACGCTCGAGAAGCGGCTTACCACCGCCGGAGAGCAGATCGCGGAGCTCACAAGCGAGCTCACCCGAGTAGGAGACAGTATGAGCGAGAAGATAGCAACTGCAGTAGGAGAAGCACGCAGCGCGGGTAGCATGGGCATCGGCCCCGGTGAGTCGTTCCCAGCATCTTCTCCCTTCTCCTATGCGGCGGCGGCACGCGCAACCTTCCCAAACGCGACGCGCGCGACACAGCTCAGTGTCGCGGATCGCGAGAGTATCCGGGCGCGGCAGGTGTTAGTTGATGATTTTCCGATGGGAGATGGTGGCGTCTTCACGGAAGTCGCCATCCTTGAGAAGGCGAATGAGGCGCTGGATTTCCTACCCCACGGGGTCATGGACATCCCGGAGGGCCTCCGCTTCACTGCGGCCAAGATCCTGAGGAATGGGGGTGTCGTCCTTGAGCTGGCCTCCCCGGCTTTAGCCAAGTGGGTGACTGCCCATGCCCAGGACTTCGTATCCGTTCTGGGAGAACAGTCGAAAGTCCGCCAACGCCAGTACAAGCTGGTAGCGGAGTTTGTCCCCGTCACTTTTGACCCTACGAACGGAGAGGTCTGGCGCAGTATCGAAGCAGGCCTCGGCCTGGACAGCAATGAGATTATAGAGGCGCGCTGGATCAAGCCAGCGCACAGGCGGTACCAGGGCCAACGTTTCGCTCACCTGTTGGTAGCGCTCTCCAGTCCGGAGGCGGCTAACAAGGTTATTAGAGCGGGTTTGGTGTTAGCGGGACGCCATGTAAGTGCACGAAAGAATTTAGTGGAGCCGATTAGATGCGCGAAGTGCCACCGCTATAATGCCGGTCACTTAGCTAGAGATTGTCCTCAGGGGCACGACACATGTGGCACATGTGCGAGGGCGCACCGCACTGCTGACTGTACGGTCAAAGACGTGGAGCAGTACCGATGCAGTAACTGCAATGAGAGGGGGCATGCGTCATGGGACCGGGACTGTCCGACGTTCCTAGAGCATCTAGGAAAGATGGACGCCAGACATCCGGAGAACTGCCTTCAATTCTTCCCCACAGCCGACCCAGACTCTTGGGTACCGAAGCTGGATGGCGGAATGCCAGCTTGCGGAAAGCTAAGTGAGGTCATCGACAAGGCCTTGGAGAGGGGGCCAGCAGCTCCCTCGCAGCGGGCAAGAGCAGCGGCTCATCGGGCCCGCCTGACCCAGACGCAGTTGCCTTTTGCACCCCAGAACCGTCGAACAGAAGACACTGATGCCTGACGCTGCGCATCAATATGTACGAACAGCTGACACTACTAACGTTTCACCTCTCAGGATTTGGCAGCAGAATGTGAATAGATCGTTGCTAGCGCAGCTCGACCTCATCCACTCCGCGTCTCCGGATGACTATGACATTATAGCAATACAGGAACCCTTTATCGATCACCTTAATCTCACCCGCGCAAACCCTCGATGGTCGGTCGTATACCCCACCGGACACCACGATTCTGGCCATCGCACCCGCTCCATTGTACTTGTAAACACACGCATCTCTTCAAATGCATGGCACCCTATCAAGATCCCATCCCCAGATGTCACTGCGGTCACCATCGTCTCGCAACAGCGCACCGTCCACATCTTCAACCTGTACGTCGACGGCGACCACGATCAAGCACTTCACGCAGTCGCTAGAGCCACAAGGAGACTGGCCCCTGATAGCAACGGTCGACCAACGACAGACTCCCTGGTCTGGCTAGGGGACTTTAACCGTCACAACCCCCTCTGGGACGAAGCGCGCAACCATCACCTCTTCACGCAACCCAGCCTCGATCGTTCGCAACGGCTGCTCAACTACGTGTCATCATTTGGG
>NW_006767258.1:0-2389 GCF_000275845.1 Dichomitus squalens LYAD-421 SS1 | reverse complement strand
GTTCATGACATATGACCAAGTCGAGGCAAAATGTCAGTTTTCTTCCTCACCTGGTGACACATAATGGTTCGAAGCTCTCCAGTTGCTTTTGCCTACGCGAGAGAGCCAGACCAACCTGCGCCGCTTCACTAGGGTGTACTTGCCAGAGCCCGGGCCGTGAAACAGAGGCTCGAAGTGGAGGTGAGATGGCCCGAGATCGCACTCCACTTCTCCCTGAGCGAGTGCGCAATTGAGAGATCCTTGCACCGGCCGCAATGCTCGAATAGTCCTTTGCTCGAGATCCAGTCGATTGTATCTCGAGCGATGTGGAAATAGCCTGAGTAATTTCTCCCTGGGCTCTTCCTAATATACTGTACTGCCAGGGCCATCTCAGGTATGCTACGCTCACGTTCTGTCTCTCTACCAGCTTGCATTTTGATCAACAACTGTATGTCGACATCACGTTTGTGTTCATCACCTGCCCTCTCGAGCTAATTCGAGTTTCTATGGCATACACAACGCATAAATCTCCTGTTCCTTCTCAACAGCGACCCTCTTTCTTGTCCGACATGCGCTGAATATACCACAAAGCCTCTTAGCCTGCTCCTCTAGTGGCCGCTTCTGCCTCGTCTACTGTGCTGCACATCCTTCCAGTTCTGGGGCTTCCTCCGCGTTCACTCCTTCCCTTATCGTGAGGGTGGGTCGAAAATCGGAGGCGGACCGCTTGGAAACCTGTCGATCGGAGCTGTGTCTGGGGTGCTTGCGCAGACGGTGTCCCACCCATTCGAAGTTATCCGGAGATATGGGGCGAGACGGTCTGTAGGGTTCTAAATACTTGGCACGCAGCCAAAACTTGGACGGTAGCGACGGCATGCCAAACATGGTGCACAGCGTATACAACGCAAACACTGCAACGCTCAACCCACACCGACTGTCGTACTTTCTCATTATTCTCGCCATTGGCGTCTGCGTGGATCAGCGGCGCAGTCATCACGCATGGTCGCATGATGCAGAGCGGTTCCATGAGCTTTCAAGAGCGGCGTTATGTGAGACCTCGGTCATTAACGAGCCGAGCATAGACGCGATTAACGCGCTGGTGCGTGCACTTTCATGTGCTGCGGGTCTCCCCAACTGACACCATATTGACAGTTCTACATGTCGCGGTATCTGACCATGTTCTTGGTGGAGAAAGAGGCGGTTGAGTACGCATGGGCGGTCCTGGTTCGTTGGACGATTCTATCGGTCATTATCGACGACTCACACTGAGTTTCATCCTGGCAGGGCATTGCAGCTAAGCTGGCTGTTGGTGTATGTCACGGCTTACTCTCTATCGCGCTCAGGTAGTTCCTGACCCTTATTGCGTTGACAGATCGGTCTTAGTGAGTATTAGAATCGTCGCACCCCATGAACGCTTTACTGACTTTCATGGGCGACATCAGACCGCTATAGTAATCACTCGAAAGTCATCCCGGAAGAACTAGACAGGCGGAAAACGCTTCTCTGGTGCCTGCTCAATGTGGACCACCGTCTGGTGAGATCTTGTTCATCTCAGCCCATGGCCTTTTGAATCTGTTAGGCTGATTACTTAACGCCATCGTACAGGGTTTGATGCTGCGGCGTCCCCCTTCCATATCCTTGCGATATGTTGACGTAGATCCTCCCACTACCAGCGAGTTTCCGCCGCAGGGCCCTCGGGAAGTTTGTGCGTGTTTCATCTGCCCTGGCATGCGCCTGATGGTTCTGATACTTTCCGGGCTTATTCGACCACCGTCAGACCAACAATGGCACTACACGTTTGCAGCGCAGTGCTTCTCACCCACCCTCGAGTTCGTTGTGTCGACGACCCCTCCGCCCTACTCGGAATTTGTAGGAATTTCTCAAGCTCGACGCCCAAATGCGGGATTGTGAGCCACCTGTGTTCTTGCAAGTCACGCCGGGGACTGGTTCCGGCAATGCACTTTGCGTCGTTCAGACCTGGACGCACATGACCCGCGAAGTCGGTACGTGCTGTAAGCAAGTTGCCGGGATAGCCGAGTTTAATGAAACCTCCGCAGCAATCCTGAACCTGCATACTAGGCAGTGGGTTGACGATCGGGTATCTGAAGGTGATACCGATGACCGCAATCACGCGGTGTGGCAATGGGGAGGCCGATATTGACTCTGTGAGCGATATGAGTTTACGTCTGTTCGCGTAGGGTCGATACGGCTACTCATGAGGAATAGGCCGAGGTTGGTAGGCACCTGCTTGAGCTTACTGCGAGATCTGCAATGTGTCTCTAGCGCACGAATTAGGATCGTAGGACTTCTTTGGCTCTATACTATACATCCCCCAGGTGAATAAGTGTGCAGTGCTCAGGTTGCGCGCATACAGTGGACGTGGATTTCATGCACTGGGACCGGACCAGACCCG
>NW_006767257.1:0-2393 GCF_000275845.1 Dichomitus squalens LYAD-421 SS1 | reverse complement strand
GCAAACTATGAGCGTGCAATCCGGAGGACAACAGCGAAATCAGGCAAGGCGTGAACAGCGGGCAGCTCCAGTAGTACCTCCAGTACCACCGCTCAGTCCAGTACCTCCAGAACAGCCTTCACCAGATCTAGGACCGGTCCCTGATCCTGCTGTACATGAGCACATTCCTGAAATACCACTCCCAGAAGCACAAGCTGAGGACAATGACGACGACGCAGCGTACTTTGCGGGTATCTCTAGTACTGGTCCTCAGAACCATGAACTGCCTATGAACCTTGCGAGCGCATTTCGGTCAACCTATGGCGAACATTGGAGAGCAGCACTCGAGGAAGAGCTTCAGAGCCTCCGTGAGAACTGCGTCTATGAGACTGTGCCTACCCCATCTGGTGTCAAACCTATCTCCTCCAAGCCAGTTTTCCGCGTCAAGCACAACAAGAATGGTGATGTCGAGCGGTTCAAAGTGCGCGTTGTAGCACGGGGTTTCACGCAGATGCCTGGACGTGACTTCAAGGACACCTTCGCCCCAGTTGCAAGTCTTGAGTCTGTTCGCATCCTACTTGTCCTGGCAGCGCGTTATGACCTAGAATGTGACCAAATGGATGTCTCTACCGCATACCTCAATGGTGAACTACTCGAGGAGCTCTATCTCTCCCCACCTGAAGGTGTCCCTATAGAACCTGGCCACTGCTGGCGTCTCAAGCGTTCGCTCTATAGTTTGAAGCAAGCTGGTCGCACATGGAATCAGACCCTCGACAACAAGCTAGCCAAACTCGGTTTTGTGCGTATGGACTCAGAGACCTGCCTCTATGTCTACCGAAAGGCGAACGGGCAGGTCTGCTTCTTATGTGTCTATGTCGACGACCTTCTACTTGCCGCTACGTCCCGAAATCTTATGGACGAGGTCAAAGCAATGCTTGCGGCCCAGTTCAAGATGCGAGACCTGGGACCAGTATCCTACATCCTTGGTATTGAAGTTCGTCGTGACCGGGTTCGCCATACAATTAGTCTCTCCCAGCAGCAGTACATCAACACCGTTCTAAAGCGGTACGGTATGGCAGATTGCAAACCTGTCTCAACGCCCATGGCTACAAGTGCCAAGCCCTCCTCTGACGATCCTAATGACAACTGGACGTACCATACCTATACCATTGAAGGTCATGAAGTGTCCTATGCAAGCGTTGTTGGCTTCTTCATGTACGCCGCACAAGGCACTCGCCCTGACCTCTCCTATGTTGTTGGAGTACTAGGTCGTTACTCAGCAAATCCAAAGCTCCATCACTGGGAGATGGCAAAGCGGGTCATGCGCTACCTCAAGGGCACGGCCGATTGCGAACTTCGGTTTGACGGATCAGATGTTAGCGGCGACATGGACTTCCACGGATATTCGGACGCAGACTGGTGCGGTGACCATGACGCTTCTCGCTCAACCTCTGGGTTTGTCTTCATCAGCAACCGAGGTGCGATTGGATGGTTAAGCAAGCGAAAATCTCTGGTAGCCCTCTCATCAACTGAGTCGGAGTACATTGGTCTCAGCAACACTGGCCAACACCTAGCCTGGCTTCGCACATTCTTCAGTGAGCTCGGTCATCCACAGCAGAAACCCAGTGAACTGCGCTGCGACAATCGTGCTGCCATCATCCTGTCCAAGGAAGCGCAGTTCCGCGCTCGAACAATGCACATTCAGTGAAAGTTCCATTTCTTGCGCGACAATCTGGTGGCTACAGGAGAAGCTGAAATACAATGGGTACCTACGGAGGAAATGGTAGCGGACATTTTTACAAAGGCCTTACCTCCAGAGAAACACTGGAGGTTTATGCGGGCTATGGGTCTTAGGCAGCACTTGAGTGGGAGTGTCGGAATGCGGTCAGGTGATGTGTCAGATTAGATTAGATTACCTTACCTTCCTATTATAGTAGACAAGCACTGCCACCTGCCAGCGCTGTAGACAGTGCTGGCTTCGCTCCTTCCTTTCCTCAGTCAGTGATCTTCCCACTAGACTGAGGTATGTTTATCTTCTATTCCCATACTATACTGTACTCATATGGTTCTTAGAGTCCTCTGTACAAGTATAGTCCTAATACAGTCAGTGATCTTCCCACTAGACTGAGAGTCCTCTGTACAGGATCTCTTAACTTACGTAGTTGCCGAGATGGAGGATGAGCGCCGGGTTTGCTGCCAAGTACTCGAGATGATCCTCGAGTTCAGAGAAATAGCGAGCCCAGATGAGGTACACCTTCCGGGCTTCGACGTCCTCACTATAGAAGCTGGACAGACTAAAGATAATGTTAATGTATTATCTATTCCAGGATGCAACAGAAAAACGTACTAGTCGGGTCGGTTCTCAGCATCAAAGTCCCGGAAGATGACGCCGTATATAAGTGCACGCGTCTGGT
>NW_006767256.1:0-2395 GCF_000275845.1 Dichomitus squalens LYAD-421 SS1 | reverse complement strand
ATCAGGAGATACAAAAGGAGTGGACGTGATGAGGGCAACATCAATATATGTAACGTATATGTACAGACTATAACAATTACATGGATGTATGTAGCAAACGCACGCGCTGGGATGAGCATATGAAGGTGTCAACGATCCAGATCCCCCAAGTCTGGGGGAATGATGCTAACAAGGGGAGGACGATGTACGCAGACGAAGTACGCATCACACCAGCGTAGTGTCAGACTCGTCATCACGCTCATCCTCCGCTCTGCCTTTCCCCTTCCGATCGCTGGGCGAAGCCCTGGGGTGCACTACCATAGGCGGTGCGCAGGGAGAGGGAGAGCTCTCCCTCTGGACAGCCCCAGTGCAACCTGTGGACGCCGACGTCACCAGAGGGACGCCCGCCAAGGACGTTGAGGCAACTTGCGCAGGCGAGGTGACTGCACTAGTCACAGCGGTCTGTAGGGACACCGTGGCCGCGGCGTTGTCTTGGGAATGTGTCCCGACCTCAAGCATGCTACTCAGACGCTGGCGAGACCCGTGGAACCTCACGGGGGGGGGAATCGTCACCCGCTGCAGATCTTTGACCTGCCGCAAGACGCGCTTGGGCCCGCGCGTCTTGGTGGTGGGAGTGATGTCCTCGTCTGAAGAGATCTCGATGATGTCACCTGATTGAGACTTAGTCGCCTGCACGCCAGCGCGCTTGTCGCCCATGGTAGTGGTGTCCTTGTCTGTAGGTAGCTTGACAACCTCGCGCGTGGTCGAGGTACTCACGCGTGCTCCAGAGCGCTTATCGTCCGTGGGAGACCCGTCCTCATCGGAAGAGATGTTGATCACTTCGCCCGACGCGAACGTACTCGCGTGAGCACGAACACGCTTGCGCTCGGGGAGGGTGGTATCGTCGTCAGAGGAGATGTCGATCACGTCACCCGTCACCCACTTGCGAGGGTGAGCGCGACGTCGCTTCATCGCCTTAGTTGCAGGCTTGTCCTCGGTGGAGATGCTAGCGCCCTGCCGCAACGCCAAATTGGCGATCTTCCCAGAAGAAGTGTCCTTCCTAGTCTGCCGACCCACGATGACGTTGTTGTCGTTGTTGTCATCGTCAGAGATCTCGATGGGATCCTGGCTGACCCGAGAGGCGGTGCCAGTGCCTGGCTTCATTGCGTTAGCAGTGGGGACACGCCCACCGCGGACACAGGAGGTGTTGGTCTTGAGGGCACTGTGACCAGCCAAAGAGCCACGAGTAAGGGGAAGGTTGGTGGGATGTGACACCGACGCAGACATCACTGTGAGTGGGGGTTGGTCCCCAAAGGTCGGGTAGGAGCGCGCTGCAGCATAGGCAAGGAAAGGGGGCAACTCCTCAGTGCCTGGCTGAAGAGCTTTTGCCAACGTCTTAAGGACACAATCCTCCAGTCCAGGCATGAAACGCACGTCACTTGCCCGAAGGACGAGCCCTTCCTTGACGTTCAAGCGGAACCAGAGCTTGTCGTGCGAGGGATGGAACCATTTCGACGCAATAGGATCGTACACCTCGATCTTGCGATCCAGGTTGCGTGTTCGCACATTCAAGCCAAGGGCTTGCACGAGCGCTTCCTGCCGCATCTTGACAGTGAGCATGTGGCCCTCTGGTTGGGCGTCTAACTCAACTTGTACAGGAGGTTGTCCAGACTAGCCATGGCATGTTACTCCTCGCTCATGCTTAGTGCAAGATGTGTGACTCACAACGGTGTAAATGAAGACGTTCCCAACCTTCGTCTGGGACTGGCTATGGCTCTCCGACCTCGCAGTGGAGGGACCCTTCGACGCGCTTGCTGGGTGGGACTCCCCTCCTGCCCGGGAGGTGGACTGGCTGCCTCCCTCGCCCCGTAGCGGGATGAGCTTGTTCACCCACTGGGTATACCGGGCTTGGTGGGGACTGTCCGCAAACACCCACTCACCAGCGGCGTTCTTGGTAGCGAGCCAGTACAACGACCTCGACTTGGTGGAGCATCGGCGCACAAACAGGTTCGGAACGTCACTCGCTAGCAACGACTGCGTGCGGTCGAGCTCCGGGGATCCCTCCCCCTTGTCTGTTGTGGCCTCCGTAGACACGGTTGCCAACACATTGTTGACCAGAGCCTGACAAGATCCAAGGTACTCCATGCACCAATTCGTCAGTTCAGAGGACTCGTAGGGCGCTGGCTCAAGGGTGACGACCTGCAACACGACAGTAACGTGTTTGTCACAGTTTTCTCGTGCCACGTGACCTGAGGGTCATGTGTACTGGGACAGACGCTCACCTTGACCGCGGACAACTCGTATCGGAAAGTGGAGGGGCCAGGATCGAACCCCAGACCTCGTGACGGCCAGGAGCGCCCATCCTCACTCACAGGCAGGTGACTGATGTGACAGCAGGAGCGCTTACTCATTGGGA
>NW_006767255.1:0-2395 GCF_000275845.1 Dichomitus squalens LYAD-421 SS1 | reverse complement strand
GGGGACAAAGGAGTCACGTGGTGTTGTGACCACATAGTACAATGGCGAAAAGAACAATAGTGATGAGAACAATGGGGATATGAAGCATGGTGTTGGAACCATGGTAGGTACGAGTGTCCGGGTTGTGCCGTAAGAAGAGGGAATGCATGGTAGAGAGGATACGAGGAGAAAGGAAAGAAGAGACGCCCCCACAGGGCGTTTGTAACAATCGCACTTACGCGCTTACCATCAGCGCCTCTTATCTGTTGATATCCACCTCCCGCCTCATCCGTCATGACTGCTGCCTCCCGCTGCCGCCTCCCCGCCTCCCGCCATAGACCTGCTCGCGCTAAGGCTTGGAATATGCTTGCACACTACATACTTGTCGCTCTGGTTTTTCCCTCTTTCCGGCCGCCTTGGGCAGCGCCCTCGACCTCACCGCCCGCGCCTGTAGCTCGGGTATCAACTTTTGATGGGCGCATGATAGCTGTGCCTGCGCGCACTGCTCGGCTACTCTCTGTTTGCGTGCGGTTTGTAGGTTTTAAACCGTCGAGGTCAGATTGCCCTCTAAGTTAAAATCGCCGTTGTAGGTTACTCCTCATGGAGTGGGTCTAAGAGATTACCGTCCTACTGGAAAGTCAATGACCGGACCTTTGCTTAGACTGTCAGACTATAGAGTAGAGTAGACGGCCCCAGCCGGGATGCAAAGCGCATAGGTAAGTTCTCACATACATCCTGAGTGGTAGACCCACTCACCGCAATGTGGACATTGTACGAGTATGTACACCATGTACTAGCCGATGCACACCAAAGCTACGATGATCAGATCTAGTATGAGGGCGGATGTGTCGCGTTCGCGAATGTCGGCATACGTCAAAAAGCACACGATAAGAGTTTTCAAGAAGGGAGGGTGAATATTTGAAGGTCGTACCAGTGACTCTCCAGTCTCAGGCAAACATACTATATCTCATCATGCATGTGCAAGCTCGGCAAGGGGGACCTTCTGGTTCGAAACCACTGGCAGTAGTAATCCGCTCGTGTATTAGCAGACCAGCTTCGCTCATGGCGAGTCAACCACGTATGTGATAGGAAAGAAGTCATGCACGAGGAATGCTGTACCGTGATTGATGACCCACTCATGGTCTGACTTGACGTGCCAGTGCTAGGCAGTAGGTGGTGGGGGCCGGGGGGAGAGACAGCGCGATACTGCCGCGATTGATTTCAGATATCCTGAGTGACCTGATATGACAAGTAGTTTGCTGCTATAAGCTGCTGTACCCAAGAATTTATACATGGTTTTTCCATAAAGGACTCTCTATGCGCGCGACAATAGTGATTTTGGGTGCAACCCGGACTCACGGTCCGAACTGTTTTCTGTTTAGGCCTAATTCGGAATGCTACTAGGATCGCGCTTTCCCACAGCACAGCCACGTGCTAGCAATTGCTCAGATTCCTCGATGGCAATCCAACGACCGGACCTGCTCCTTGCTCTCAGGTATACCACACTGAGAACATACAGAACGTGTCATCATTGCTTGCGGGAGGTGGCTGGGTGCTGGTCGAAGGAGCCGCCAACAAAGGAAGCCGCTTTCAGCTTAGCCGCCCATGAGACGGAGCCTCCATCCAGCGCCTATCATTTCCAACTTGCTTTCCTCATTACCACTGTGCCCCCCGTTGTGCATCGGCCAGCTTCCTCATTCGGACACACCAGCCGTTGCGCTTTACTGAGTCTTACCTACTGCTCCGTGCTCCGTGATTGATACTCAGAAATCACTCCGACAAATAAAAGCTCGAGCCGGTATGTCGTCCTTTCTCCCAGTTCAATCTCCCAACCACCGCCTCCCATCCGCTCATATACTCGTCCTGTACATCCCTGACCACGTACTTGACGTTCTACACACCTCATCGAACTCCTCATTGCTCGTGGCCGCCTCCTCCCTGCCTCGACCATCCTAACCACGATGCCTTCCCAGGTCCGATTCTCCGAGGGTACAAAGACCACCGATTCCCCCAATAAAGCCCTCATAGGCGATAAGAACCACACGAACATCAAGAAGAACTTGGATTATCACCGCAACGAACTGCGTTTCAACATGCACGGCAAGATCAGCCTCATCCCACACGCCGACTTCTTCGACCGCTTCCTCCCTTCGATGAAGACACCCAGGTCGGAATCCAACAGATTCAATGGCTTGGAAACGCCATCCTCAGAGACAGATATGTACAAGTCGCTGGTGAGTATCGTCCTCATTGTTCGTCGTCGATATAGAGTCGTCTCGCTGATGCGGTGGTTACAGCCTAAGGCGCTGAACAATGCCCGCATCTGCCCCCGCTTCAAGTTCGTCGCGCATCCACACAAGCCTGACAAGACCGAGCACACGAAACAATCCGTCGACATGGGCATGTACCCAGCCGA
>NW_006767254.1:0-2396 GCF_000275845.1 Dichomitus squalens LYAD-421 SS1 | reverse complement strand
ACACCCTTACGATTAGCTACAGAAGATAATCTACGTCTTCACCACTCTTCATACGCTGAGTGTGCGCGCTGTAAAGGAAAAGGCAGAACATCGACTGAGTACAGTGATCCCAACCTAGTATGGATGATCGACTCAGGTGCTTCAATGCACTTTACATTCTGTCTCGACGACTATGTCGACTTCCGTTACTACAGTACGCCTCAACCGTTACATACGGCAGATGGTGTTACTACTATGATTGGCGAAGGAACAGTCATCGTACCAACTGAGCTTGGAACTACCTTAAAGCTGACGAACGTCGCTATGGTACCCAACCTCACGTATAAGCTTATATCCTTAGGAGCATTGCTCAAGGATGGATTGGAAGCGCGTGCAAGCACTGCTGAGATCTCTTTCTATCGGAATGATAGTGTGGAAGGTATTTTGTCCAAAAAATCAAGTCCCCAAAACTACTAAATCAGCGCAGGTTAAACATGACACAGGTTCTAATTGCGCAGGTTAGACACCACACAGGTTAGATCATAAAGACGTAGGTACAAAAACAATTTGCGCAGGTTCATTGTAAGACTACACAGGCTGCACTTTGAGCACTTGAGTACACAGGTTACAAGGGTGACACAAAAACATGAATTGTATCTGCACACAGATTATCTAGTTGTTAAAGACAGGTTATTTTTATTCAGCATTGAAATTAATCAATTATTCAAATACAGTGCAGAATTTCCAACTTCACTAATTTCTGGTTTGTATCATCAATAATATGTGCTACCACCAAGTAGGTGAGCAGAAACAAGGCTCAGACATGCTCTCTGTCACGAACCCTAGGATAGGGGGGGCAGTATTGTGGTATATATAGTGCCAGCCGGATCTCAAGCCGAGCTCAGGATTGCGCCCTTTTGGTGTAACTAGTTCAGCGGCTGGCCTGTTCCTAACACTCTCCACTATGACTCCATTAGGTCCAACCAACTGCTTCTAATCCTCCACAGCCATCGCTCCTTTGTGTCGCAACCACTGAATTGATTGCAGCAGCAGACGTAATCATCAGGTATGTGCCTTTTGTATGCAGCGCTCAGAACAAAATGTTGAAAGTGAACATGAATTAGCCTATTGCCTATGCCATTCCACCCTGCTGTCACCAAGCTGTGCAATGTGCTTCTGGCACAACTGCAATACAAGCCTGACTCAACTAAGCCCACTGCAGCCACTATGCATTACATGCAGGCATTTACATAGTGTTAGTACTGTATTCATGCAACTATCAGTTGGCACCGTTTCGAGAATAGCTATATATATACTGTAACAGTGAGCGTCACAGCTGATGCACCAACACAGAGAAGTACTGCAGTACCTGACTTAGTCACCTGAGGTAACAGTGCTTAGTGGCCGTAATGGGCTGGGAAAGTGGGATGGATAGTCCAACAGTTGTGTGTGGTGCAATTTCCGCATGTTCCATTTTTAGCTAGTCATCACATATACTTGGTGGTGTGGAACTTATTCAAAATGATAATTTCAATCCTTTGCCAATAGCGGTATTATCAGTTGGAATTGAGGACTTATATAAAGAGGGGGTTATCAGTTTGAACTAAGGTACTTATCAGCCTGTGTTGCAACAATCAACAAGCTGCAGATGAACCTGTGTAGACCACAAAACCTGTGCAATTGTTGCGAGCTGCAGTCTCAGCCTGTGTGTATCTTACTTTCTAAACCTGTGTCATAGGGACAACCTGTGTAATTTACAGCCAAATCACCTACGTCTTCCATGAAATGGTACAACCTGTGCATTTTCAAAATGAATAGTGCGTAACCTGTGTTGAATTTCTGCTTTTCTAGAATACCTGTGTATCCTTGATTTTTTGTACAAAATACCTGCCATATCGCTAGCATCTCTCGGTCGTAGATCTCGTAGTTCCGTTCTGCTTCAGCCATTGACTCAGACCGGTAGGCCACCGGGTGCCAGAGGTCGTCGTCCAGCTTCTGTAGCAGCACTCCTCCAGTCGCGAAGCCAGAAGCGTCCACCTCGATCCGCGTGGGCCGAGCCGGATCCCAAGAGACCAGCACGGGCTCGCTCGTAAACGCGTCCTTGAGGGCTTGGAAGGCGAGTCGCTGCGCGGTTCCCCAAGTCCAGGGGACGTCCTTCTTGGTCAGGTCGTTGAGCGGTCGCGTGTGCTTGGAGAAGTCCTTGATAAACCGACGGTAGAAGTTGGCGAACCCTAGGAAGCCACGTAAGTCGCGCAGGTTCTTGGGGGCTGGCCACTCGGTGACGGCCTTGACTTTGACCGGGTCCATGGCCACCTCGCCTTCGCGGATGATGAGGCCGAGGTACTCTACCTCCGTCTTCTCAAACTCGCACTTCTCCGGTCGCAGGTAGAGATCGTGTTCCTGGAGTCGTTTCAGCA
>NW_006767253.1:0-2396 GCF_000275845.1 Dichomitus squalens LYAD-421 SS1 | reverse complement strand
CGGCCTCACCGTCCAAGTCGTCGGTGTCGACGATCCGCTGGGCGTACATACGGCCGGACTTGCCATATTGCGGACACTTTGGGTCAGTCGAAATATGACCCTGTCCGCCGCACTTGAAGCATTTGACATTGGGGTTGTTACCCCCCGATGATCCGACGTTGGGAGGCGTCGATTTCGACTGTCCCTGTCGCGGTACCTCTTGACGATGTGGTCGACCGTCCTTACGGAAAGGTTGCCCTTTCCGTTCCGGTCTCTGACCAGAACCGCCTGGTCGAGGTTGTGGGGCCTGTTGGGAAGGGGGTCGATCCGCTCGGTACTTCCCTTTGGAAGTCGAGCTATGGCGCGGCGGCGTCGACGTCGACGTCCGCTGCTGTGACCCATCATGCCCTCGACGCGACCTAAAGGAAGCCATTGCTTCCTCTATCTCGCGCGCGGCAGACACGAATGTCGCGAAGTCGTCGCGGCGAATGTGCAGGCCCCGGCTGATAGTCAGCTCGCGCTCAATGGAAGCGGGTAGCGCTGCTACAAACCGCTCCTTGATGTCCTGTTGAGTCGGCGGCTGGAACATTCGTTCCGCGTAATAGACCAGTCGGTCATACAGCCTCGATACCCCGCCATTGTGAGGTTCGAATCGAACGCTCGCAAACTCTCGCGCTGCTACAGCGAACTGATCCGTTAGGATGAAACGGCGGTATAGTCCTATGATGGACTCGAGGTGTGACATGGGCCTATCTACTGGCCGTATCGGCGACGTAACAGTCTGCTGATACCAGACTGCCGCTTCACCCGTCAAGCACTGACGGGTGAAGGATATTCTCTGAATATCCAAGTCCGGTCCCCTCAGTCTGAGGGTGTCCAGATAGGACAAGAGATTCTCCAGCCAGACGTTGAAGGCATCGTTGTCGTCCTTTCCATCGAAAGGGTCGGGTGCCTTCAGTTTGATCTGCTTGAGGTACGGCGGTAGTGGTTCGTCGGGGTCTTCACCCAGACACTTGTCGAATATGCTCAGGATCATGCTGATCCCGAGACTGTCTCGAAGATTGGTGTGGTCAGGGCTCGCCGCTACCTGGCTCGGCGCACCCAGTAGAGGCAGCTGATACCCACCAATGGTGGACGTCGCTCCTACGTACGGAGCAGCCGAAACGGCTGGATGCACCTGTGGTGCACTAGGCCGGTTGCGATGCCCACTTATCGAGCCCATGTTCGAATGAACGTGAGTGGGCGGTGCCGACACGCCGAGTGCGACGTAGGGAGGGTAGGCCGCTAACGGCGACGATCTCGTCGGCGCGCGGTGGGCGTTATCCTGTCCAAAGTGGACGCTCCGGCGACGTTCTGGCTGGGCCGCCACATTGGTGACCCTAACCGTCGCGGCCGACTGTTGGTTCGGCGGATTCGGCGCGGGCGATCGGGTGGTTCGCGGTCCGTGTCCTGGGGGATACGACGGTGATGTCCTCGAGGCGAGGGTCGTAGGCGACTCCCGACTTCCGGGACGAGACGCAACGCGGTTCGATTGACCCGCGATGCCCGCGTTCTGCTCGCGCTGGTCTCGAGTACGAGCCAGTGCGGCCTCTAACCGTTGATGAAATTCAGGGGCAGGGTTACTGTTCGGTTGAACAGTTTCCCCATCCTGTATCAATCCGAGGCCCATGTCCGGCAACTCCTGCAGTTGCTCGGTCGCCGTTTCGTAGGCTGTATTTAGTCGGGACGGTGACTCGTCCGCGACCTCTGCAACCGACGGTTGCGCATATTGTTGGCTCGCGGGTTCAGGTGGTGGTGGTTGCAATTGTTGCCCCGACTGCTGTTCAGTAGTGCTCTCCTCCACTATCCTGGCGCGGCGAGTCGGATACGACTCTAGCATCCGCGACGCCCATTCGGGCGTACTTGCCTCTGGATCCAGCGCGTGGTTATGAAGCCACGTCGCCGGGGTGTGTGCGCCCTCCATATCGAGGTTCTCCGCCACGTAAGACAACGCCCTACGCGGAGACCATTCCTGGTCGGGGGCCTCAGCTATATACGCCCCAAGCTGGGCGGTGCGCCCTAAAATATTGAGGAACTGTTGCATCCTCAATTGCACGACCGGAGACCTCGGCACTGGTAGTGCATTGGAGGGCTCGTTGTCCCCATCCCCCGCGAAGTCTCGTACTGCTAACGCTCCTGCGTTACCAGCAGAGTTCCTATCTCGGTTGGACCTAATGGTCACGTTCCTTAAGGGGTTCGACGCTACTGACGTCGGGTTTACCCCACCCTGCGATATCGCCGGGCTTGCTCGAACCGAGCTATTCTCGGGAGCAACTTCCTGTCGGCGACTAGCAGTAGGCGTCGAACTACTTGCTATGTCCTCAGAGAACCGGCGGGTCCCTGCGGACCTTGGGAGAGCGCCGGTTCGGGGTGAGTCC
>NW_006767252.1:0-2397 GCF_000275845.1 Dichomitus squalens LYAD-421 SS1 | reverse complement strand
AGATACTAGACTAAAAGCGCTCACGGGCACAACTGTGCAAAGTCACCGTGGCAGCAGTGTCGGCAGGCACAGTCAAGAGTTTAGGAAAGTGGAGGGGATGCACGGCAGAACCGAGTGTCGACAGAGATGGATGATGGGTGCGCGCAGTGATAAACGTCAACACAAAACTTCGGTCAGAGCGCAGGGCTCATAACCTGATAAACTCGGGGCTGTGAAGACAAAGATTAGATCCGACTAGAGTCGAAGCAAGATTCTTCAGTCAGTAAGGAAAGACTTGTCTAGACCGTTCTGGAGTAGTACAGATTGTCCTAGACAGTACCAGAAGAGTCCGGAAGCATAGCTATAGTACACGAGCAGAGAGTCCCAAATATGGTAACATACTACATAAGCGACTACAGCTAAGCGCTAGGAGACGCATAGCCTCGTGTAGTCCGGACCGGATAAGTCCAAGTTCAACATCACCCTCGGACAAATTTGCAGAACACAGACTCATACTGAACACATAACCAACAGACTACACAGTTCGAAAGGCAACTCCTAAGCATACATGTCATCGTCACTAGAGATAGGCTCGTCGGCAGCTGACGTCGCCTCCTGGTCATGGTCAAATTCCTCCTCAATTTCAGATACTTCTCCCCCCTCTAGATCAGTCCCAGTGGTTTCCCCTTCCTTAGCATGAGCACGCGCACGCGCTCAAGCCCCTCTCTTGTCACCCAGGAAGGCGACAGCTTTGCTCTTGTTGACAAGCCCATCCACCCGAGCCCAGGACGCCAAGACCGTCCCCGCACGAACAGACTTGTCACTGAGAGACGTCCGGAGGCGGTTCACCATAAGTCTGCCACGAGAGAAGGCTCGCTCGGCGTCAACAGACGTGGCTAGTAGTCCAGATGTCAAACCCTAGGTATGGATTCTATTCAGCTGGGTTAAACTCACCAGGAATCGACAGGAAGTTGAGGGCCATGTGTGCAAGCGCAGGGTCCTCCGAGCCGCTCTTAATGGCAGTGTTCTGGTACGCCAATGGATCCTTTACAGTGGCTAGCGGTGGGGCCTCGAGATAGGCCTCCAAAGCATCACGGTCCGCCAGCACGGACCGCGTACTGATGGAGGCAAAGAGCTCGTGGGTTGCCCGAGGCTGGGAATTGAACATGAAGTGGGTGAGCTCGAAAGCGCGACAAGGTCTGCCCCTTCAAAAGGGCAGAGAAACACACCGCCTTGCCCCCCGTCGACATCTGAACCGTACAGGACCAGGAACGCGTTGTCCCCTCTCCCGTCGACGGACCAACAGCGGGACCTGTGAGATTAGCAGCCGGAGCGGGCTTGTAGCGCGTGGTCCATTCGTGTGTGATGAGTCGGCAGGCCTCTTGAATCGAGGCTTCGGGCCAGTCCGCCTTCCGGAAATACGAAAGTTTGTACGCCGGGTGCATGACTGCGAGCATAGAAAGGAAATGAGTGGTAGCAATGAATAGTAGTCCTGGAAACTACCAAAAAAACGGGCCACGTACTCATTGCAATGCGGAAGATGGGTGTCTCATCAGTGAGACTGTAGTACTTGCTGAGCATGAGTCGACCACGCTTCGCTGCTGCAAGGATAGCGGAAGTGAGTGAAAGGTTGTCCTGGAAATCATCGAGATGGGCCGTCAGGACATCGATGTACGGTATTACTTCATGTACTAGACCCCGTGTGCTTGAAGATATATCATTTGTGGCGAACAGAAAAGGCTACAAATGAAAACAATGCTGTGAGAACAGTACACGGCGAAAAAAACGGGACGTACGTCAAGCAGGCGGTAGAGTTGCTCCAAGACCATCCATTCCTCTTTGGAGAGGATGTAGCGTCAAAGGCGGGCACTCCTATTGCCATTGAACCGGTGCATGTCGCAAAGGTCGGCCAGAATATCTTTCAGCTCAAGAATGCGCTCGAGTACCACAGCGACGGTGTTCCACATAGTCTTAACCATCTGAACGAGGACCTCGCTATTGATATCAGCGTCGCCCGCCAGCCGAGCGAGCTCAGTCCATGTCGCGGCGACTAGGCGCGTAGACTCGGGTCGACGTTCGGCGACGACCCCGTAGGCGAGCGGCAAGGAGCCGAAAGGGGAAAGAGAGAGGGAGAGGGATAAACGTGACAGAAAACTCGACGAGGGCAGAGCGGAGGTCGGCACGAAGGCACGAGACCTACGAAAGCTAGTCTTCACGCAGGCAGCGACAGACTAGTCCCAATGACCAAGTTATACATTAGCAATCGGAGGGAGATACAACGCTATGGTCACTCACCTAGTCCCAATGACCAAGAGGTCGAGATGGGGACTAGGGAGTGCCTAAGGGGTCCTTATATACTAGAAGGGCTGCTTAGCAACCAAAGACAAGGCGCGAGAGCGAGGCAGTGAAGATGACAAA
>NW_006767251.1:0-2398 GCF_000275845.1 Dichomitus squalens LYAD-421 SS1 | reverse complement strand
GTCTGGGTCCTTTCGTCGGTGGCAGTACTCTTGGTCGTCGGTGTCCCACGCGTGAAGTCTGCCAGTGCAGTCCAGGGTGGGGGAGACAATGTAGCGGCGGCGGGGACACTCTTGTTCAGAGCGTCAGCACCGGGGGAGAGATCTCGACCTAATGTCGCGGCGACTAGGCACGTAGACTTGGGTCGATGTTCGGCGACGACCCCGTAGGCGAGCGGCAAGGAGCCGAAAGGGAAGGAGAGAGAGAGGAAGGGATAAACGTGACAAGAAACTCGACGAGGGCAGAGCGGAGGCCGGCACGAAGGCACGAGACCGACGAAAGCTAGTCTTCACGCAAGCAGCGACAGACTAGTCCCAATGACCAAGTTATACATTAGCACTCGAGGGGAGATACAACGCTATGGTCACTCACCTAGTCCCAATGACCAAGAGGTTGAGATGGGGACTAGGGAGCGCCTAGGGGGGTCCTTATATACTAGAGGGGCTGCTTAGCAACCAAGGACAAGGCGCGAGAGCGAGGCAGTGAAGATGACAAAGGGAGAACAAAGGGCGAGAAAGAAAAGGCAAAGGCATGGCGATCACGGGAACGTAGCATGCGGCTGTGGGAACGTATCTACAGTGTCCAAACTGGGATGAGCTAGGAAAGGAAACAGTCCGAAAATGGAAGGTGGGCGTCAAAGGGAAGGGAATGGGCGGCAAAAAGGGGCGTCTGTCCAACGTCCGTGACAGCTCACTCGCTCCCTACCGTCTTCTCTTCACCAATTGTGGCCATAAACATGCCACTTACACTTTCTTTAACATGTAGCAAGACCTCCATACGAATAAAGGTACGTGTCAAATGCATCTTCCTCATGTATATGTGATAGACGTAAAGCCCGGGCTTTAGCCCGACCCGACCCAGGCCTAGCCCGAGCCCGCCACTAGGGCCCGGCTTGAGAGTTCAGCGAGCCCGAGCCCTCCAAAGCTGGGCCCTAGCCCGATGTTTTGAGCCCAGCCCGGCCCTGCACAACACTACCAGTCCCAGATTTTCCAGTTGCACTCCTCAACGACTCCCTACCCATCCCTCTCTTACTGACACCAGTTACGCTGCTTGTGGTTGTTGTGGGATGGGGTTAAGACAAAGCTCAGAGAGGCAAACGAGTTTTGACAAGAGAAGTATTTAGAAGTTGACGTCACAACAGAAATTAGGGCGTGATGAAAAGACTCAGAAAGCCTGAAAAGGGCGTCAGATGTCAAGCAGGAGCTAGCATTGGGCAACCTGCTTGTGTACAAGCAAGCCAGGGTCTGTGATGTTGACGGAAGCATAGTGGCGGTACATTACAGAAAGCGGAGAGGGCCGTCAGATGTGGCGCCGAGGAGGAGCACTTGTCGGTTACAAAGCAGGGTCACGTGCTTGCACCCCTTGTACCAGCCCTGTTGCCCACGCGTCATTTCAGATAAGCAGTCATTCAGTATTCCTCCATCTACGGTCTTGTACTTGTGAAACTGTATGTATTTCAGTAGCAACGTCATAGTGATTTTCATACAGCCAACGACGAGTAACATTCACTGGGAAAATTGACCTGTAGCTTTCAATACCCAATTCCACATCACCCGGTGCTCCCCCGCGCACATGCTAAAACCAGAGGGTTCACCAGGGCGCCGGGTGAATGCAGGTCCCCACGAACTTCACAATGTCTGTCCACCCTATGTCGCATATCATACTCGACTTCTGGAGAGTCGCAAGCGGAACCTAACGATCTAGCGACAGAGTCGACTCCATCCGATCCTGTCAATTATCTGGGAATGCAGGACGACAGCGCTGAAGATGAGGACAATCCCTAAGCGGCCGCGGAGTGCAGGAAGGCTCAGATGACCACACAGGCTTCAGCCATTGTCTCGCATGACAGTAAGTAGGATGTGAGGGGTCCGACGACACAATGATCATCCTGTAGGACACTGAGGACTAAACAGTGACTTCACGGAAGTTCGAGTCGTATTGCGACATCGTCTGGTACCTCGTGTCCTCCCTCACTACATCTGAAAAAACAGCCTTTGCAAATTGACACTAATTATCACTATTCAGATAATCTCATCTATATTAGCAAGTGTTAGCAGAGATGACATCTACATTAGAGCTACTATTCAGACGCACTTCTTCAGTAGTGCAACTAAGCACTAATTAGTATACTTGGTACTAGTTATAACTACTCTTCACTATCACTTTTTCTATAGTGCCATGTAGTGCCAACATGATACTACTATAGCACTACTGCAAATGTGGTCCTCTAATTTTCGCTATTTTGCACTACTGTAGTACTATTTTGCACTATTTTAGCACTACTCATTTAGGGGAGACTCAAATAAGATGACAATCCTTTATTTATAGCTCATAGTTCTCAACTCAAGCATTACACACCTT
>NW_006767250.1:0-2399 GCF_000275845.1 Dichomitus squalens LYAD-421 SS1 | reverse complement strand
AGAGGGACAGACGACGTACTCCTCGCTTCCGTTGCTGTCGCCCGCGTTGTAGGCCGTGCCGACCTGGTTTCCTTTCCGGCGGGGCGGGCCCGTGTCTGAGGCTGCTTGCCTCGGACCTTCGCCGACAACGCAGCCGTTGGTACGACTGCCGGCTCCCCCCGCCCACTTGCTGCTTGGCCTCTCCCCGGCCTTGGGATGGGGCCTTGGCTGGGTGGCGGAGCCGTCGACGACGACGCGACCCCTTGCGCCTGTATCCGGGTCGACCGCCGGACCACGACACCTTGGAGGGCCGAGATGAGCGACCACATTGAGGTACGAGAATATCAATGCTTACCGTTAAGGGGAGCGCTCGTGAGCGCAGAGTTGCCTGGACGAGGTCCAGGGACGGTGAAGTAGGCCTCGGAGGCGATGACGGTTGCCTCTTCGACGTCTGTCGAAATTGGGGATATTAGCGTATTGTCTACCTTGAAAGGAGCAGAGCTTACCATCTGTTTCGTCCTCGTCCTCGTTCTCATCCTCGTCCTCATGCTCGTCCTCCTCGTCCTCCTCGTCTGTCTCGTCTGTCTCGTCTGTCTCGTCCTGACCATCTTCCTCTTCGGAGCTCTCCTCAGAGCCTACTGCCCCGTCTACCCCTCCCTCGCCATCCGCATCATCGTTTCCCTCCGCCCCATCCCCATCCCCTCCTTCCCCCTCGTCCTCCTCAGCCACGGCCTCTCCTTGCAGCCACGCCAGCTCGTCCTCCTCTTCCTCATCTGCGCCGAACCACGGAATGAGCTCCGCACCGCCCTGCACACCCCAATCATAAGTAAGTGCCGGACGACGCGACGAGTGAGATGCTGCACACTTACCCACAAGCCTGCCATCGTTCTCTGCCCGACGCCCTGAGGGCACGGCACATCCTCAGGAATCCAGGGCAACCCGGACATGGCGAGATTGGTGGAGACGTTGTTGCGCATGGTGGTGGGTGGTGGGTGGTGGGTGGAGAGGGTGGTTGGGCGTCTGGGCCTCAGGTCGCCGCGTCGCTTGTGTTTAAATCCTCTGTCCCCCGCGTGGTAACGTGACAAACGCGAACGAACGACGCGTCGACACTCAACAATCTAGCACACACAACACTGCCGTTCTTTCAGACACAATCCACCGCAGTTCAACATGCGCACTCACCTGCTCCAGTACCGGAGGCCCACCCCGTCTCCTCCCCCACACCACCTCTGGCTCCCTCATTCCTCCGCCCTTCTCTACTTGTCCTCTCGAGCACATCATCGACCGCATCACCCACCGTCATCCCAGCCGCGTCCCTCACGTCCTCCTGCCTATCATTTCCCCCGTTCTTTACCTTCCCGCAAACGACACCAGACCACCCGCGACCATGCGCATCCCATCCCGAGCATCCAAACACGACACATACCTTCGCAGCGCGTCAACAACCTCTACAAGCCACTCACCATCAGGATTGCTCTCTCGACCACGGACCTCGACTTCGATCACCATCTACAGGCGTCACTCGCTCGACGCCTATAAATGCACGCGTTCTCGAAGACGGCGACTGTGCGAGCATCATGTAGGGAGAGGATAGGGAAGGTATGAATCTAACGGCAGACCCAGGTGCGTCGTAAATACCTCGAGATCCGGTCGCCATTGCATTCCTAAAGCCCCTCCGCACCCTGAGGCCTATCCACTAGTGGCCACGACCTTGTCAATGTGCCATCGCTTTGTCGCTTTGCCGCCCAAGGCGAGCGACGCCCACTCTCCACCCTGTCGTGCCTTTTGTGTCCAACACCATCGCAATCGCCACCGCTACATGCGCTCTCGCCCTAAGCGGCTGCGCGCAAAGAACGCGCACTAACGGCAGGTGTCCAACGTCCTCCCTACGCGTCATGCAGTCGCTGACATTACTCGCGACGCAGATCTTCTTGCCCAACGGGCGCGCGCACGGGTATGTTCGCGCTACGGCCCGCGAGCACAACGGCTAATTGGGAATCGCCTACTTGCGCTTCAGACAATGGTCGGAGCCCCATCTACACGCCGACATGCACTGGGGTTCACATCAAGGAGGCAAGTCTTTGCTTGCCGTGCTGTACTGAGCGCACACGCTGACGGTCTGACAGCCCCGGCACTCCAACTATCGCTGTTCTAGACACCATGTCGATGCATCCGTCCTGGCAAAGGACGAGGCCGTCTGATTAGCCCTCACAATATTGCTGCTTTATCATTCCTGTGGTGAGTGCCGCCTCTCAACGTGTTCCCGTTGCGCGAAGGCACTCATCCTCTGCTGCGCTGTAGCGCCGGATGAGCATATAGACGCCCATTTCGTACCCTTCCTCTGTCTGGGGCTCCGGAACAACGTTCCTTGCCATAGCCATATCCTCCGCCTCTCCATGCGTGCGCACACAAAAAACGGC
>NW_006767249.1:0-2404 GCF_000275845.1 Dichomitus squalens LYAD-421 SS1 | reverse complement strand
ATCTCTGGACTCTGCAACCGACACGCCTCCTTCGCCGTCTTCCTCACTACTAGTCAGCTGGCCCTTTGGACGACCATGAAAATGACTGTGCCGGATCCTCTGGTGTTTTCGGTCCTTACTGGGGATAGTGACTTGTCTACGCCGGTGCCCTTGTTCGAGAAATTCCCCCCTATCTGTCTCGCGATCCTCCATTCCGAGCCGGCCAACATCTTTGAGTATTTTCCTATCCTGGGTGCTGAGAGACGCCTGGACGCAAAGCGCGCCATCATCAAGTTGTGTCTTGAAACATATCCCAATACTTCCTGGAAGCTGGCACATTCCCTTCTCACAACGTGCAAACTCATGCCGGTTTCTGGCAGGGTTAACTCCTACATATACGGACGTCACTTGAAACTCAAGGAGATGCGCTGCTTGTGGTGTATGTCGATCAGCTGCCTCACCAGCTGCAGCATCCTCGCTGCTAGCGGGTACTCTACAAGCCGCGCGCTAGCTTTCATCCGGCGACCCAGCTATCTTTTGTAGTTATGTAGGCATTCATGTCCGTCTTGAATCTGTGTGCCTAAATTATCATCGCGCGGTGAATATGCGGTCCAGTATAACCTCGCAAATGGAGCACGCGGGATGTGGCAACATGTGCGCTGACAAATTGATGAATTCTTGATATGGCACCAGGTAAGCCAAGCTTCGTGGTATCCGGATCTGTCCTAAATTGTCTACGTTAGAGAATGTGTGGCGAATATGGAAGGGAATGTGCGGAGAATGCGTGGCTCTGTGAGAGGATGAACACGCATTCTCCTTTCTCGGAGAATGTGGCGGGAATGTGGGGAGAACGTGGTGGGAATCTGCTCATTGCCGCCGTGTTCTCCTCCCTCCGAAATCTGACGTTTCACGCGGTGTGATGTCCACCACGCTGTCCCCATAGATGTTGTTATCGCGTCAGACGCCAGCAGCCAGTAGCCCGCAACCCGTGTATGCCGGTGCGTCGCCAAACTATGTGATTACGTTGTCATTCATACCGACCCTTGTTCGATGAACCCATGCTCAGCCACCTTCAAGTGAGGCTACAACGACAATGGTTGCGACGTTGTTCGCCCCCGAGTCGCACGGTATTCCCTTAGCGGACGGCGAGGCGATGTACCGCCCAGGTCAGAAGCTTTCAAACCGAATGATGGCTGTCAAGTACTTCTCACAACGGAGACACTGACTCGGTGCTGTGTCCGACGTCGCGACAGCCTGTCTAAAGGTACGTTCACTTCGACTGCGTAGATCTTCACGTGCTCGGCACAACCGTAGCGCCCTCGCGCTCGAGGAAGACGCTTCACTCAGGATAGGTGAAGAGATTGTTTCGAAACAACTTAGCCGTTTGCGCATGCCTTGATCAGCAGACGATAGTCCACGTCCAAGCATAGCATCGTACTTGCGCAGAACCTAGAGGCTAGAGGCCAGATTCGCCCCCGTTCGGACCAGACATGTGCTCGGCTGGGTCAGACCCGGGTCAGACCCCTCCTTGACCCAGGTCAGACCCCTCCTTGACCCAGGTCAGACCCCTTGGGGTCAGACCCTGGGTCAAGCCAAGGCAACATCAACGTCGGAGCTTCCGGGCACGTGAACCGCCGGGTCGGCCGGCCGTCCGCCACTCGCTGCTCGCTGCTCGAGCTCGGGCTCGCCTTCAGCGGCCACGAACCCGCCTTCTAATTGCCAAGTTCTTGCCAGTTCCAATTTTTCTTTCCAACTGTCCAATGTCTCGGCCATCCATAAGCGGGGGAGTGAAACCGATGGTCTTCAGGAACGCTGCGAGAGACTTGCCACAATGGAGATGGATGCCGACCCAGAGGAGCGTGTCTGGGAAACACCTCCAAAACCAGCGAGAACTCAGAGAGGTGCAAGGTGTAGCATAGTTAGCATATCCCGTCGTCATCGTGGCATCTGAGTCTTCATCTGCCTTCACTCGAGGTGGGCAATTTCACCCTGCAACTTGAAGGCGCCCTGCCCGCGCTCCCGGTAGTACGCGGTCGACTATTCTACGCGAGGGCCGACCATGCATCACGTGTTGACCCCTCGAAAAGGTCAGACCCGGGTCAGACCCCAAGTCAGACCCCGGGGTCAAGCCGAGAGGGTCAAGGGGTCGAGTCTTGACCCGCACACCTCTGGTATTTGGCATGCAGTTCGCTTTGTCATGATGGCTCCTTCCTTTCTCGTGGTCACGGCACCGTATGCCGAGGTCTACGGACTGTCTACGGCCTGTTAGAGATTTAGAAAGGGGGGTCGACCCCCCTCTAGATTTTGACGTCCGTATCCTAAATTTCATCAGCGGAGTTCAGATCTGGTGTCGGCAACACTGCCCCTTGCCCAAATCGGTCTGTTTAGAGATTTACGGACGTCCGTAGAGCCGTAGATAGCTTAT
>NW_006767248.1:0-2410 GCF_000275845.1 Dichomitus squalens LYAD-421 SS1 | reverse complement strand
AGTCCAGAGCTGCTTAAAGCGCCTGCTATGCTTGCGTAACCATTCGGATACTTAGCGAGGGGGAGTGTTGAACAGGCGCTGGTTTACACAGCTTGCCTAACACAGCCGTCACAAGATATGGAACGGCACAGCCGGTTACTGCAATAACTGAGGCTGTACTACTCATGTGGTACACACACAGCTTCGCTGTGTACGCACTGCTTCTCTGTGCGACTGTGCATCCTGGGAATGTACTGTATAGTACTACGTAGCCACAGATGTACAGTAGTATATATAGGGGACCTCTGTACCCCCAATCTACAGTTCAGTTCACTCGAACATCTCCTTTCATCGCTCTAACAAGCCTCTTACAATCAACAACCCTTCTAGGTGAGTTGCAGGCTATCCGCTGCCATTGCCACCCGTGGGAGAGGCCTTCGCCCCCGGGTTCAACACAGACGGCCAGGAAAAAGGCGGTCGTCATTGGGTTCGTGGATACGCAGCAGGGACACATGAAAAACGTCGTGAATGCCCCTCCTCCTCAAGCTAGGAGGGAGTTCCACTCGGAAGGAGGAGTTATGGTAGTCACGTACAATGCGGTATGGCCCAATATATTTCGGAGCGAGCTTACGAGCCAGTCCCTTAGATAGAGAGATGTTCTTAGTAGAGATATAGACCAAGTCTCCTTCAGAGAATGGAGCCGGCCTCCGACGGCAGTTAGCATCTCGAACATGCTTGGTCCTGGCCGCGATCACACTGTCATGCGCCGCCATGATGGCCGACTTGACTTTCTGTGCGTAGATACATACCCCAGGGTACTCGTCCTGAGTTGGGCGATCCCAAATCATTGGGCGCGGCATACAGCCAGTGTTGAGGAAGAACGGAGCGAACCCAGTAGCGTCGGACCAGGCCATATTGATGGCGAACTCAATCCCTGGCAGCCTAGCCACCCAATCCTTCTGATCTGGTCTGATGCATTGTCTCAGCATTTGCGATACCGTACGGTTAGCACGCTCAGTAGAACTGTCGGATTCTGGGTGATAAGCACTGGACATACGCAACTCTACACCAATAAGCTTGTGTAGGTGGGACCAAAACGCACTAGTGAACAGGACGTCGCGGTCGCTCACTATAGCTTTAGGTAACCCATGCAGCTTGTAGACCTCCGAAAATACCAACTCAGCAACATCTCTAGCCCGATAGGTAGTCTTAGAGGGTATTAGATGTACCATCCCAGTTAGGAAATCTATGATGGTCATGATAGAATCATACGTGCTGTCCCGGTCTTTAGAATCGGGCAAGGGTCCCATGAAATCTAGCCCAATCGCCTCCCAAGGAGTAGTAGGGACGGGTAGAGGATTAAGTAGGCTGTAAGGCTTCTGATTAGCAGGTTTACTATGCTTACACGTTTTGCACGAGTCGCAATAAGACTGAACGTCGGGGAGAAGTGTCTTCCACCAGACGTGGTCGCGTAGAAGATCGGCCGTCTTCCTAGGTCCTAAATGCGCTAGCAAAGAGTGGGCGTGAGAGATTACTATCTCCCTAGCACTACGCCCGTTGACTATGATGTGTGGGATGCACAGAAGTTCACGCCCACGTTCTCTAAGAAAGACTATGCCGTCAAGGATGCGGAAATTCTTGTACTGGCGTGGGTTCTTGACTATCAGCGCAAAAAACGCGTCTTCTGAGTATCTGCCTCGCAGTGCGCCCTCCAGGTGGATACCATCCCGAGAGCTTGCTATGTGGTCCAGGAGCTGGGCTTCCGAACGTTCCGGGTGCTCCGCTGAAGTACTGGGCTCGGTCAGAGGCAGAGAAGGTCCGCTAGCAGGTTCAGCCTCAGTGGGCTTGACAGCTGCTTCAGTGCTGGGAATGTCGGGGTTAGCTTGCTGTGTACCCGCGCCCTCCTGTCGTTGTGCACTAGGAGGGTGGAGAACGACACGCTTAACATTTGAAAAAACAGCCTTTGCGAATTGACACTGATTATTACTATTCAGATAATCTCATCTATATTAGCAAGTGTTAGCAGAGATGACATCTACATTAGAGCTACTATTCAGACGCACTTCTTCAGTAGTGCAACTAAGCACTAATTAGTATACTTGGTACTAGTTATAACTACTCTTCACTATCGCTTTTTCTATAGTGCCATGTAGTGCCAACATGATACTACTATAGCACTACTGCAAATGTGGTCCTCTAATTTTCGCTATTTTGCACTACTGTAGTACTATTTTGCGCTATTTTAGCGCTACTCATTTAGGGGAGACTCAAATAAGATGACAATCCTTTATTTATAGCTCATAGTTCTCAACTCAAGCATTACACACCTCTATAGCTGCAAAATCACCATGATAGCTGACTTATATTTGAGGGCACAACTCAACATAGAACTTGTTATCATGTATAGGACTAGGCTGTCAGCACAGCATTC
>NW_006767247.1:0-2413 GCF_000275845.1 Dichomitus squalens LYAD-421 SS1 | reverse complement strand
CTACCTACAGAGGAGATGGGGATCGACGAGAAGATCAAGTCTGAGGTTCCCTGCCTCAGACTCCCTACTATATATACTAATACAACGGTGCACAGACCAGGTACCTATTGACCATCGTTTGGTCAGAGTTCTCTGCCTCATGTCCTACCCTCTGACCTGCCTCATGGTGACCTTACGACTAATACCTGAGTCGTGCTGAGTCCGGACTCCTTCCAATGAGTAAGCGCTCCTGCTGTCACATCAGTCACCTGCCAGTGAGTGAGGATGGGCGCTCCTGGCCGTCACGAGGTCTGGGGTTCGATCCTGGCCCCTCCACTTTCCGATACGAGTTGTCCGCGGTCAAGGTGAGCGTCTGTCCTGGTTCACATGACCCCCAGGTCACGTGGCACGAGAAAACTGTGACACTACCCCCTCTTCAAGATCTGAGCTGCTGCGAAGCGTTCAAACCAGATATTGCGTTGAAACTCCCGGGCAACTGGTCGTGGATTGTTGAGAGCGATTGGCTGCGGTGCGTTTGGATGAAGGGCATGGAATTCGTTGAGTAGTTCCTTCACATATTTGACATTGCGTACAGGTTCCCAGGTTGCTTCAGAAACGTCGTAGCCGGCCCATTTGACAAAGTATTGCACGTATCCGCGGTTGACATGAGAGTCTAGGATCTTTTCGACCTCAAACTCGTCGTGGCCTTCAACTTCAATGGGGTCAGGCTTCTCCAGATTGCGGTTGCCGATCTCGTCTTCATGGTAGGGGATAAGCTTTGAAGCATGGAAGACGGGATGCACCTTGTTCTGCGGCGGAAGTTTGACTCTGAAGTCGACGGGTCCAATCTTCTCCGTTATCTCGTACGGCCCATAGTTCTTGGCTGAGAGCTTGGCTGACGAATTGCGGATTTTGAGGTCACGTCCTTTGAGCAAAACCTTGTTGCCAACCTTAAAAGGAGGGTCCACATGGCCTTGGTCATAATACCACTTCATCCGTTCAGCAGCCATAATGAGTGATGCTTGCGCGAGTTCCTTTGCTTCTGCACAATTGTGGAATACGTCCTCGAGGGAAGGGAAGGCAAGTTCTTCACGAATGTTGGGGACCATCTTTGGGTTGTATCCGTACTCAATGAAGAAGGGCGATAGGCCAGTTGAATCGTGTGGGGCATTGTTGTACGCAAACTCTGCGGTGGACAGAAGGGATGCCCAATCGTCTGGTCGGTGCTCTGTGAAGATCCGAAGGTACTGCTCAAGCGACTGGTTGACTCGTTCAGTCTGTCCATCTGTTTGTGGGTGATAAGCTGTGAACATTGACGATCGATTTCCTAGCAATTTGCAAAACTCTTTAAACGCTGCACTCGCAAACTGTGTGCCTCGGTCAGAGATGATCTGCCGCGGTAGGCCATGGTGTTTCAGGATGTGTTTGTAGATGAGCTCAGCTGCTTCTGTTGCTGAGAAGTGGTCGTCAGCTGCGGAGAAGTGGGACCGTTTTGAGAGACGGTCCACTACTACTACTATCGCGGTGAAGGTGTTGCCGTGTCTATCAACCGAGGGCGGAAGCTGAGAGATGATATCGATTGACCAGATTTCCCATAGTCCAGCGGGGATCTCGTTTGGCTGCAGTAATCCGTACGGTGGTTTCCTGACTGACTTGTTCCGTTGGCAAGTGTCGCATCCTTGTACGTACTTCTTGACGTCGATTGACATGCCGGGCCACCAATAGTTCCGTGCAATGATTTCCAAGGTCTTCCACCTTCCTGGGTGTCCTGCTAATAACGTGTCGTGATGTAGTTTGAGCAGGTCGAGGCGGATGCTTTGGTCCTTGGGCACGTAGACTTTGCCGCGTTGTAACAGTAAACCGTTCTCCATGTTCCAATCTTGCAGGTACTTTCCAAACTCCCAGGGTCCACTAGCTAGCAATTCCTTGTAGTGCTTCGTCATTTTGTCGTCCTCAAGGGCCTTCTTGATGCGTTCGAGCAGTTCCTTGTCGTCGACGATGGAGGCGTGACCAGGTTGCATGGCTTTGATTGCAAAAAACTCGGGTTTCAGCAGTGTCTGTCCGAAGTTATTGTTACGACTGACTGTCGAGCGAGTAAGTGGAGACGAGCGAGGCAGGCAGGAGCGCCGACGAGCTCTGATCGCAGTGAGACTGGAGCGGAGCTCAACAGGCAGGACTGGAGACAAGTTGTGTATTGAGCGAGGTATCTACAGAGCGAAATACACGATGGCTTACCTGGAGACAAGAGGTCGAAACTAGAGTCTCCAGGTAGCAAGGGATCCAGCTATATACAGGGAACGAACAATGGGCGCTAGAGAACAATAGCGTCGCCATGGGTACGGAGTACAAGGGGTGTAGGACAATAGCGGACATGGGAACAAAGTGAGCTATTGTCCGTGTGTGGACAAAGGGAACCGTAGCGAGTAGTGGACAA
>NW_006767246.1:0-2415 GCF_000275845.1 Dichomitus squalens LYAD-421 SS1 | reverse complement strand
ATGGAGATTTGAATCGGCCGAAGTTTCGCGTTTGTATATGCTTGCTGGGCTATAGTATCGGACTTGATAGGGTGACGCTTGATGTCGGCGCGCAAGAGATCTACAAAAAACCTGGAATATCGTCAATGCAATGTCATCTCAGGAAGGACAACGTAGGAATCAGAAGCTATACGTACTTAGTTTCGGCCTCCTTGCGTTCAGGTGCGTTGACTTGCTTGAGCTTCTTCCGGATATTAACCAATTGCCCGTCGACGTACGGCCAGAACATCTTCCCATTCTTGCCGCTAGCCTTATGCTCATGGGCACAATGACGCTGAAGGAAGATTGGAAGGACAGACACAGAAGACAATGACTGACATACCAGAAACGCAAATCGAGCCCAATGCTCCTCCTTAGGGCGCATGTCATACATGAGGGCCTTTGTCGTCAGGGCGTAGATATCGTCGTTATTCATGATGGAGATGTCAAGCTGTAATATAATGTTATAGCGGTGGCATTTGTGGCGAGAAGGAGGGCCGCAGGGCGGGGAGGGCAAGGGCACGTCACCGGTGGGATTATGGGGATAGTGGGGAACTCGGTTAGCCGGGCGTCACAAGGGAACGTGCCGCTCTCACGAACCTTTGTCTTCAACGCCGACCGCATCTCTGTGGTCTCGGTGGCAATGGCGCTCTTGACAATCGCCCAGTCAGCTGGATCGTCCCGGGATTGGGGGGTGAGTGCGATTATGTCCAAATGGTGCTCAATATGTTCCTAGCCGAATTGATAGATAGTCAACATATAACATAGAGTGTGAGGTAAGTGAGATGTACCGCGATAGAGTTCGTGATGTTGCTCAAGTATGCAGGCGTGTTGTGTGCGAAGATGACTGCAGCAAGGAGACTGCGAAGCCGTGTCTATGGTGACAAAGGTGTGTAACTGAGCTCAGAGGGCACTGAGAGAGGTAAGCTCACCACGAAATCAGGGTGCCGGTGATAGAGCCGAAAATATCTTCTGAGCAAGTCGTTTTCGTTGCGGAGCAGATGGATCTTGAGATTGACTAGCATGTGGCCTACAGGTAGCTATTACGATACACAGGAGGTCAGTGTGGTATGCGTTGTGTACAATATAGTCATACTGAAGGAGACGTACCTCACAGAAACTCAGCACCTCCTGAGTCTGGGCAACACTGAGACTGGCAGCGAGGCAGTTCTCGGCGGCGACAGCTCGTAATAGCTGCCCTGGTAGTAAGTTCCGTGGTCCCATATCATCTTCAAAGGGATCTACATCGCGGCCATGCTTCGATGTTGGCCGCACAACCATGATTGGGTTGGCTGTCGTCGCTCGAAGGGAGTTCTCTGGTTCCGGAGTTCCATTTGGTACATAGTTTTCCGTGGAGTCGATAGGATTGATCCCCGCGGTGTGAAGTCCAGGTGTGCTGAATAAATTTTCAGGAGTGGAAGGGAGCCCTCCTGTGGACGACTCGGAGTTCACAGATGGGTTGATGCTGGGAGACTCACCACGATCCATACCAAACCACTGGTACAGATCGTCCATGTGAAAGATTCTGTGAATCCGGAGACGTGAGAGGGACGAAGAAGGGGTGAAGAACGATTGACGTGTCCGGTGGTCGTGAGGTGAGCCCATCCAGCACCAGTCTTGGCTCACGTGCCCGTTGCCTTCAGGATCCCTGTCCGCCACAGGCCCCATCATCTGGTAAGATTCATGCGTCTGGTCCTGAGGTTGATACTCGATTCTCATAATCTAATATACAGTTCTCCTCACACGAGATGTTCAACCCTTTCTACCTCGACAAGTCCTTTGAAAGTCAGGCTTGGGCACACAAGGAGAGGAGCCACAGCTTTCTTGAATAACGTATCTCGAAGCGCGTCAAGGAGCAGTTCAACATCATATGTATTCTGTTACAATCTGTCGCGGCGACTAGGCGCGTAGACTCGGGTCGACGTTCGGCGACGACCCCGTAGGCGAGCGGCAAGGAGCCGAAAGGGGAAAGAGAGAGGGAGAGGGATAAACGTGACAGAAAACTCGACGAGGGCAGAGCGGAGGTCGGCACGAAGGCACGAGACCTACGAAAGCTAGTCTTCACGCAGGCAGCGACAGACTAGTCCCAATGACCAAGTTATACATTAGCAATCGGAGGGAGATACAACGCTATGGTCACTCACCTAGTCCCAATGACCAAGAGGTCGAGATGGGGACTAGGGAGTGCCTAAGGGGTCCTTATATACTAGAAGGGCTGCTTAGCAACCAAAGACAAGGCGCGAGAGCGAGGCAGTGAAGATGACAAAGGGAGAACAAAGGGCGGGAAGGAAAAGGCAAAAGGCAATGGCGATCACGGGAACGTAGCATGCGGGTGTGGGAACGTATCTGCAGTGTCCAAAACTGGGATGGGCCTAAGAAAGGAAATGGTCCGAAAAT
>NW_006767245.1:0-2422 GCF_000275845.1 Dichomitus squalens LYAD-421 SS1 | reverse complement strand
TTCAACCAGCTTGCAAGGTGCGACAGAACACGAACAGCATCCAGCAGCTAACAATGCCCGCAGACTCCGTCTTGCTCGCCCCGTAGACCTCCCGCTACACGCATTGCACGGTCAACGGCCACTGGCACCGACAGGTCCTCCGGTCCTTGCATCCGGTTGTCGCCCGAAGGAGCTGCGACGTTTGCGGGACGCTATCGGGAATTTCAGCGGAAGATGCTGTGAACGAGACACTCACCGACTGCTTGCTTGAGACAACGCGAGGTGAACGGCTCACATGGATTACGGGTGTCATGGTAAGTATGTGGAGAGAATTGACGGAAGGGAGGTGGTCGTTCGGGGAGGATGATGGTCGTAGAGTAGACACAGATGAGTACTTACGTTCGCAGCAGACATTACCCCACGTCTTCCCATGATAGGATCCTATCGGACCGGTGGCTCAGGAACTAGAGCTTCTACGCGGTATATAATGGTGATTTTGCGGGCACGATGGAGGCTTCTATTAGGGTACTTATGGGCTGAGAGGACCGATGTAGCAGCGGTGTTTGGGAGTTGAGGCACAGGGACCTATGTAAGCAATGAGAAGCAAGGGCCAGGCAGGACGACGCCAGTCCGTCCGACACCCGTGCGCTTGCGTGAAGAGGAATATTGCATGCCTTGAAATAGAGTACTACCTTGCACTCGATCGACCATGCTTGCCGATATCCGCTCCTTGTGACCCAGCTGAGGTTGGACGGGGAGCGCGACAAAAGGCGTCTTCAGTGTCGCACCCAGCGGAGTTTCGGCCTCTTCGCGGCAGGGTTCGTCGAGCAAGCGTATATGCGCAATGGTAATGATGAGAAGTCTCACCAGATGATGGAGATGGAGGATTAAGAATGATGAGGCGTGTACGCGGGCGAGGACAGGCCAGAGCACCCGAACCAATGCAAAAAAAAGCATCGCACGATGTACAAAGTTCAGGCGACTGGGCTTTAGTACTATGTTCTCGCACGATGCCTGGTGGAACACCCCCTGAGCACGTGTATATGCGCACCATGTGGCGCATACAGGCCTTGCATGGAGGCGATGAGATTGTCGTGGAGGATAGGATAGGATAGGATGAAGGGAAACGTACTTGTTCGGCAAAGCTTCCTGTCCACTTGACACATAGAAGCCCTTCTGTTTCGTCTGGGTGAAGAATGTTCGCTCGTCTTGCACGAGCTCCGAGTCGTCGATATATGGGTTGGTCGTGTCGTAACCGTCGGAAGCATGTTTGCGCTGCCGAGGCATTAGCAAACGCTTCAACCGCACAGTAAGCAGATAGGCAATGTCGCAGACAAGACTGCACATGCAAAAGGTGAGTGAAGGGGTGCATATATGCACCCGTAATTCATACGTGCAGAGCCTCACTGCCGCACAGCGGCCTATTGGGCTGGGCGGCAAGCACAAACTCTACATTGAAGGTCAGGAAACAACTCACCTTGTCTAGTCGACTAGTTCTTGAGACATTGACCTTAGTGACAGAGGGGAGATGGTAGCGTGGCGAAGGAAGGATGGACTTGACGTTTTTTTACGCGGACACTCTTTATAGCGTGAAGGTGAAGAGCTTATGAAGCGTATGGGCGCTTACATGTTGGACGCGTTTGCCGCGCTAAACACGCGCTCGCTCCATGATCAGCGCATTCTTGCCTTCACCACCTCATCTTCTGTCGCTCCCACTGCTACACACCCGTCTACTGGCTCCATACGTTCACCAGGCTCTTCCTCCTCCTCGAAGCGCAAGGATGACAGCTGCCAGCTCTGAGGTCGGACTTGGGTCTCAGGTAGCAGTGTCTCGTTGACCGAACACCTTCTGTCACCTTCCCAGCACGGCCTGCCTCAATCGGTGGCAAGCTCGGTGGCCCGCTGCTGGGGTACGTGATCCCGCTCTCATCCTTAACGTCTTTTTGCCCCAAGGACGGAAGAAACAAGACGACGTCCCACCGATTGTTTTTGAGGCTGACCCTGTCTTCGCATGCCCCTGCTCGTTTCTTTAGACGTTAGTAACGTCAAGGGCCCGCCCGACGCCCAACCTTGAACAAGGACCGGATGCCCTGTTGACTTCGCATCGACCTTCGACGCTGGCATTGGCCGACCAGCAGGTGGAGTGCGTGATCTGCTTGGAGAGGTTCGTCAAGGGTGATCGTGTGCGTGTCCTTCCCTGCTAGCACCTCTTCCATATCCATATTGACGGGATTGATTAGTAACTGTGTCATAAGAAGGAATGGTGCGTCGTTGCCTTGCTACTGGTAAACAAGTGACAGTTCCTGACCCGATCCATTGCACAGTGTCACACCTGCAAGCCGTATGCGATGCAGCCACGCTCAGAGCCCTAGCCCTCCGCACCCTCTGACTCCGATGACCTCCACGAATGGCACATGTCCACACAAGCCGTGTCCTTGTTTGC
>NW_006767244.1:0-2423 GCF_000275845.1 Dichomitus squalens LYAD-421 SS1 | reverse complement strand
CGTCTTCGACCTCGGGGCTGGTTCCCGTATTGCTGTCGCGTGCCCAGTGCGCCGCGGCATCCTCGCATGCACCAACTGCCAAGCCCTCGGCCACCCCGCCAGCGCCTGCCGGTCCCCTCCCAAGTGCGCCACGTGCGCTGGTCCTCACCGCACCTTTGACCACTCGGCCCGTGCGGCTCCGGACGCCTCCATCCAGTGTGCGCTCTGCAACGGGGCCCACACCTCCACCTCTCCCACCTGCCCGGTACGTAAGACTGCTGCCCGCACTGCTAATCGTCCTTCCCAGAATCCCGCTGTCGCCCGCCAAATGGGCCTCCCCATCCCGTGCACTGCGTGCGGAACCTCCCACCTCTACGGCCGTCACCGCCCAGGCGCTGTGGACAACTCTCCCTTCTGCCGCGCATGTGGCTGCCGCCACCCCTTTGGCAACCACATACGCCCTCGCCCTACTCCTGGCGCCACCCCCATGCGTGCACCGACCGTCTCCCACTGCCGCCGCTGCAACACTGCCCACCCATACGGTGTCCATGTCCTCATAGCCACCGCTCCTCACCCACCGGCTCCCGCCCCAGCCCAGCCCTCGCTCCCCTCCGTCAACCCTCCGCCCGGGCATGGGCTGGCCGGTTTCTAAATGACTCGAGAACACACCTCCCTCGACTCCCTTACCATTGTCTTCCACAATGCCAACCGCAATCCCTCCCATATGTCCTCCCTCCTTTCCTCGCTGTCTCGCCACGTCGATGTCCTATGCATCCAAGAACCGTGGTATGGCCCCCTCAAACACATTCCCGCACCCGGTGGTAAACGCAACGTCGCCATGCCCGGCGACCGGACCAACGACCACAGATACTTCGGCACCCAGTCCGACTCCCACTGGCGCCTCTTCGAACCCTCCAAGACCGATCACGACAACCCCCCTCGCGTAGTCTGCTACGTCAACACCCGACTGCCGCTTACTCGCGCATTCAGCCATCCGGCACTCCGGCACCGAGACGCTATACTCCTCGGTCTCCAGCTACGGTCCTCTGACCCTCCTCTCTTTCTACTTAATGTCTACAATGACCCTCGAGGTCACTCTGCTGTCCTTACTGACCTTATCTCCCTTCTCCCCCGCCTCCCAGATCAAGTTCGCTGCGTCGGCGGCGACTTCAATCTCCACAGCCCCGACTGGGACCCCTCATGGGGAACCTCCTCCCCGCGTACTGACCTACTCACCCTCTCCCACCTCACAGGCGCCTGGGACCTTGACCTCCGCTCCCCGGTCGACGTCCCCACGCACTTCCCCCACAACCCCCGACTCCGGGGATCCGTCATCGACCTCGTCTGGAGTCCACGAGACCACCCACGTGACTCCGTTCAGGTCCGTGCTGCGGCCCGTGGCCTCTCCGATCACGCCCTCTTATACGTCACCCTGCCCACTGATCCCATATCCCTTCTCGGACCTCCGGCAATCTCCGATGACAATCTCGAGGACTTCCTCACCGACCTGGCCCAGACCCTCGTCGGTTTCTTCAACTCGACACCTCGCCCGGACTCTGGCCCCGACGTCGAGCTCTACACACAGGCACTTTACGACTCTATTTCCTCCACCTGGGAATCCCATGCCCAGCCCCGCAATCTCTGTGTCCGCTCCAAACCCTGGTGGAACAACGTCACCAAAGCAGCACAGCGACACCTCTCCACCACCCTTAAACGCACCACCCCACCCCTTCAGACCGCCCGTGCACGACGTCGCGCTTTCCTCCAGCATCGCGACACCCCCTCCAACACCGCCCTCCCCAAGATCTCACAACTTCAACGACTTGAAGCCCGCCGCTCCTACTTCAAGGCCATCCGTAACGCCAAACGCGCCTTCTTCGAACAGCGCATCCACGATGTCGCCACCAACAATGCCCGGGTCTGGGACCTGACGGCCTGGTATAAACCACGGCGGTCGGACACTGCTGACATCGTTGACTCCCTAGGCAACCCAATCCTCACCCCCGAAGATCTACGCGACAACGCCGGCCCGACCTTCCATTCTGCGGAAGGTCGGCCCGTAGACCTCACCATTGTCGATTCCATGCCGGCTCTCCCGGCCCGCGACTGGCCGCCCTTCTCCCGCCAAGAGCTCCTCGATGCCCTCCACGCCACCAACTCCCGGTCTGCCCCCGGCTGGGACCACATCACGTGGAAATTCCTCAAGTGGGTCCTTGCCACCCGTACTAAAGGCCACGAGGCCATCCTCGTCGGCTTTGTCCGCCTCTTCAACGCGATCTTTTCACACGGCGTCTGGCCGGCGCCTTTCCGTCGTGCCGTCTCCGTCCTCCTTCCTAAACCGAATAAGACTGATTACACCCTTCTGAAATCTTACAGGCCCATCGTTCTCCTCTCCACTATTGCTAAGTGGATGGAGAAAGTGGTAAACAATCGTTTCACTTTTG
>NW_006767243.1:0-2424 GCF_000275845.1 Dichomitus squalens LYAD-421 SS1 | reverse complement strand
CCCATCGAGTGCGTCTCAAGCCAGAAGCACATGTGCATCCCATCTACAAGAGATCTGAGCAAATCATCAGCAGAATTAACGTAGAAAGAAGGCGGGGTGAGGATCGTGAAGGAAAGCAAGACACATTGCCACGTATGCGTCGAAATAGACGCCCTCTTTGACGGTCAGCGCTTTCCATGTCGGGGTCAACGAGAGTCGCTCCCGTCTGTTCCCTCGACCCATGCCCTCTCTCCCTGACTTATCCTCAATCGCTCCAAGCAGCGACTAGTAGCAGCTGTCTATTCCGCGCACACCGTAGTCCTATGAATAGTGCAACCAGGATCTTGCGAGTCTCAAGGCCTCGCACATGCTTTGTGAATATCGTGTACACTGCCGAGGGCTTTGCCCGTACGACTGATACGGTGTTGGACATAGCGGGGACGTTGATAGGGACCGTGTCGGATAGCAAGGGATGCCGAGTCGTTGTATCACTTGTTCGGCGCCGCGCACCCGTCCTTCGTGAATAGACCTTCGTTGTCTACCTATGAGTAGCTACCGGCACTGGCGATCTGGAGCTGGGCGGTCGACTTGTCGTGCTTGTCATGAGAGCGGGTCTCGAGGCGGGCCTGCTCCTCGGCGATCTGCTTCTCGAGCTCGGCGATAGTGTTGACGCCTGGTGCTTGGTCGCGAGGTGTACACCTCTCGGTGGAATCCGGATCATGCACAAGAATGGTGTCTTGCACTTGACTGCTAGTAGCGACTTGGACATAGCATACATATATCCGCATCTTGTCTAATGAAAAGTAAATGGTATCAAGTAATAGCGCAAGATACATACCTAACTACCATTGCCGGGATCCATCCGCGCAGATGCGAGATGGCCAGATTCCGTCAGGCGAGATGGGAGTTGGCCGATATTAGGCGGTGCTTGCGGTTTCCGGAAGGGGCAGGCCAGTTTCGGGCGCCGTGGCCATGCGAGACCATAGTTTGCTAGTTTTGCTGATGACAGCTTCGCTGTGTATTCACTGCTTCTCTGTGCGACTGTGCATCCTGGGAAGGTGCTGTATAGCACTACGTAGCCACAGATGTACAGTAGTATATATAGGGGACTCTTGCACCCCCAATCTATAGTTCAGTTCACTTGAACATCTCCTCTCATTGCTCTAACAAGCCTCTTATAACCAACAACCCTTCTAGGTGAGTTGCAGGCTATCTGCTGTCATTGCCACCCGTGGGAGAGGCTTTTGCCCCCCGGGTTCAACAGGTTATGAGCCCTGCTCGACACTGCAGAATCTGTGCTGTTCATTGTATGCTGCGATCTATAAGCTCACTGTTACGACTGACTGTCGAGCGAGTAGGGGAGACGAGCGAGGCAGGCAGGAGCGCCAATGGACTCTGATCATAGTGAGACTGGAGCGGAGCTCAACAGGCAGGACTGGAGACAAGAGGTGTATTGAGCGAAGTATCTACAGAGCGAAATACACGATGGCTTACCTGGAGACAAGAGGTCAAAACTAGAGTCTCCAGGTAGCAAGGGATCTGACTATATACGAGGAACGAACAATAAGTGCTAAGGGGACAATGGCGTTGCCATGGGCACCGAGTACAAGGGTGTAGGACGATAGCGAAGGGGGGAAACAAGGGGAGCTATTGTCCGTGTGCAAACAAGGGGAAACCACGCTGAACAGAGAACAAGGGGTGAACGTACATAGGCAATGGCATGGGTCTACCCTCTGGTGTCACCTATGTGACCCTCGATCCAACCCGTGAAATACCCTTACCCGTGACCCGGGGGTCACAGCAGGTCAAGGGTGTGAGCACCGGGTGCCAAGGGTACGACGGGTACGGGTCAACTGTCACGGACGTTGAACAGACGCCCCTTTTTGCCGCCCATTCCCTCCCCTTTGACGCCCACCTTCCATTTCTGGACCATTTCCTTTCCTAGCTCATCCCAGTTTCATCTGTAAAAACCACCTTTGCGAATTATACCTATTCAGTACAAATTAGCTCTTAATAGACACAGTAGTTGGATAGTGAAAAATAGTGCAAAATCGAGAGGTCCCCAAAAATAATTGCACTATTTTGCACTAATAATGCAAATTAGTGCAAAGTAGCACTATAGTAGACGGAAATAGTGCTACAGTAGACGGAAATAGTGCTATAGTAGATGTTGATAGTAGTGGATAGAGTGGGTCTATGATCTCTGAATGGTGTAGAAATGCTTTATATGACCTCAAAACCATCTGTTTATAAGCCCCAGATGCATTTAAGGTGCTGGAAAAAATATATAAAAACAATGTCCTCAGCCAGTCTTGAACCCTCAACCTCACTTTCACACGACACCTATTCCGAGATGGTGCTCTATGCCACTGCACCATCAGAGCTTATATAGAATCTACTCACAGGTACTATATATATCCATTTTTGCTAGAGTTGGACTAAAGG
>NW_006767242.1:0-2428 GCF_000275845.1 Dichomitus squalens LYAD-421 SS1 | reverse complement strand
CGTCCCGAGACCTCCAAGGAGTTCGCTGCTCGCATCAAGCGTGTCGTTCTCCACCCTCCTAGTGCACAACGACAGGAGGGCGCGGGTACACAGCAAGCTACCCCCAACATTCCCAGCACTCAAGGGGCTGTCAAGCCCACCGAGGCTGAACCAGCTAGCGGACCTTCTCCGCCTATGACCGAGCCCAGTACCCCAGCAGAGCATCCTGAACGTTCCGAAGCCCAGCTCCTGGACCACATAGCAAGCTCTCGGGATGGTATCCACCTGGAGGGCGCGCTGCGAGGCAGGTACTCAGAAGACGCGTTTTTCGCGCCGGTTGTCAAGAACCCGCACCAGTACAAGAATTTTCGTATTTCTGACGGCCTAGTCTTCCTCAGGGAGCGAGGACGTGAGCTTCTGTGTGTCCCACACATCATAGTCAACGGGCGCAGTGCTAGGGAGATTGTTATCTCTCATGCCCATTCTTTGTTAGCGCACCTGGGACCTCGAAAGACAGCTGATCTTCTACGTGACCACGTCTGGTGGAAAACCCTTCTCCCTGACGTGCAGTCGTACTGTGACTCATGTAAGACTTGTAAACGCAGTAAGCCAGCTAACCAGAAGCCGTATGGCCTCCTCAACCCGTTACCAGTTCCAGCAGTGCCTTGGGAAGCGATCGGAATGGATTTTGTGGGACCCCTTCCTGAATCTAAGGACAGAGATAGTACCTACGACTCGATCACCACCGTGATCGATCTCTTGACAGGAATGGTGCATCTGATTCCCTCTAAGACGACTTATCGCGCACGAGATGTTGCTGAGCTTGTCTTCTCGGAAGTCTATAAGTTACATGGGTTACCCAAGGCTATTGTCAGCGATCGCGACGTTTTGTTCACCAGTACCTTCTGGTCACACCTGCACAAGCTTATTGGCGTGGAATTGCGGATGTCTAGTGCTTATCACCCAGAGTCCGACGGTTCCACGGAGCGTGCAAACCGCACTGTATCCCAGATGCTAAGGCAATGTATCAAACCCGACCAAAGGGACTGGGTAGCTCGGTTGCCGGGCATCGAGTTCGCCATTAACATGGCGCGATCGGACGCCACCGGTTTCGCCCCATTCTTCCTCAACACTGGCCGTATGCCCCGCCCTATGATTTGGGATCGCCCAGCCAAGGACGAGTACCCTGGGGTACGTATCTACGCACAAAAAGTCAAATCAGCCATCATGGCGGCGCATGACAGTGTGATCGCGGCCAGGACCAAGCATGTCCGTGACGCTAACCGCCGTAGAAGGCCGGCTCCGTTCTCGGAAGGGGACCTGGTCTATATTTCTACCAAAAACATTTCCCTACCTAAGGGATTGGCTCGTAAGCTGGCTCCGAAATTTATCGGACCATACCGCATCGTACGGGACTACCATAACTCCTCCTTCCGAGTAGAACTCCCTCCTAGCTTGAGGAGGAGGGGCATTCACGATGTTTTTCACGCGTCCCTGTTGCGTATCCACGAACCCAATGACGACCGCCTTTTTCCTGGCCGTCTGGACACTCAGGTGTTTGAGATTGAGGACCCCGACAACGAGTGGGCTGTTAGTAAAATCATCGGACACGTCGGTAAAGGAACTGACGCGATTTTCGAAGCCGAGTGGAAGTCCGGGGACCGGACTTGGATTCCTTATCGGACGGCTGAACCATTAGGTGCGTTAAGAATGTACCTGGAGGCGTTAGGACTAGAGTCAGTCAATCAGCTCCCCGAGGGCTCGGGGACGCCACCGCCTAACGACCCGCAGATCTTTTCGGGTCATGTCGACGTATTCCTGCAGAGCCTTATCAGCCATGTCTGCCAGGAGTATAATAGGTACGTCGACTCACCGCTTTCTTTACCCCAGCCCTCTGTTCTCGATCATCCGCCATCTACCCGCTCCTCCCGTCGACGCAGACGCCGCCGTCCCAACCACCAGGCCAACACCGCTCACCATGCACGTCCACTCGACCCTCTGCCCGGGCGGGGACCTACTCCTCACTTCCGCCCACCTTTCCGGGATCCACGTCTATCCCGCTCAACTCCTCCGCTTGTACCTCGAGCACGAGACCCACCTGCGGGAGCTGGTCAGCGGGGGCAAGAGTTTCGATTTTGCCGAGCACCCGATACCGGCCGGTATAGACACGTTCGTGGCGATCTGGAACGAGGACGCGCACAGCCTGTACGGGTTCTCGTCGGTCGATCCCAACTCAGGCGCTATAATACTCACCACGCGCCCTCCCCCTCCCGCCGAGCTCCTCTATCCCACGCTCCTACGCGAGGAGAAGTTAGAAGACCGGTTCAAGCTCTCCCGCGAGGAGCGACAGCTCTTGGAGAGGCTCAAGGCCGACGCCGCCATGCGCGAGTCCGGCCGCGTCGAGAAGTCTCGCCGTCAGTACGAAGGGCGCGAGGCTCGTCGCAAGAGC
>NW_006767241.1:0-2432 GCF_000275845.1 Dichomitus squalens LYAD-421 SS1 | reverse complement strand
CAGGTCACGTGGCACGAGAAAACTGTGACAAACTCCTCGGTCGTATCCTCCAGGACCTTAGCCTTCCACCACTTCCTTCGCTGCACCCGGTTGGCGGCAATCCGCTCAATACCAGGTTTCCATTCGGCCTCGGCCTCCGCTTCCTCCGCACCAACCTCCATGGTGCCCTCCTGCCAGTCAATGTCCGGATTGACCCTGCGAAGCCAAGGTAAGCCTAATACGACGTCTTCGGGGCCCAGATCTGTAACTAAGAACTCGAGCCATTCCGTGTAGTCGCCCATAAGTACCTGTAACCTAACGTAATGGGATATGCTGCCTGCACTGTTCTTGGAGCCGTCGATGTTGTAGAGGGGGATGTCTCTAGCTAACTTATGTAAATAGACGTTGTTCTTCTTTACGAAACGGTGGCTGATGAAAAGGGCCGTTGCCCCACTGTCTATCATAGCTGCGGAACGTACACTACGGTTTCTGCCTTTAAGTATCACACTGACGCGGAAATGCGAGCTAGACGGGTTCAATTCGGGAATGATACACGAACTAACACTATCGTACAGGCAGGGGTCAGGGATCTGGGGAGGTGAAGAGTCCGTACTTGTACCGGAGGGCGCCGCTGCAGCAGCTTTCGCACGTGCCCGCTCTAAAAAGACTTCTGCAGAGAGGCGAGCTGATCAGCGAAGGCCTTCTGCTGCTCCATGAGCTGCGCGATGAGAGCGTTGGTCACTCCAGCATCTGTGGACGTCGACCTCGACGCTGCGACTTGGGGCTCCTCAGGTCCCTCCTCCGTGGCAGCAAGCTTCTGCGAGCGGGGCTTCTTCAGGAACTTGTTTATGCACACTGTCTCGCGGTGCCCTACACGGCGACAGTAACCGCAGATGTCCCGATCGTGGCCGCCGTCCTTCTTGACGTGCGCCGTAGACCCGCAACTGTAGCACTTGCCGCGCATGAGGCGGTTGAACTCTTCGCGCGTACGGGTCGCGTCGATGTCCATTGCATTTGGGTCTCTGGCGGGCGGCGTGAAGGGGGTGGTGTGCAGCGGTATGGCTGGCTTGGTCGCTGTGGTGGTGGCGGTGGTGCGTCTGCGCTGGCGTTCTCGTTCAGCACGGTGTTGGCGGACACAGACGTCGATGTCGGAGGAGATGGTGATGAGGTCCTTTAGGGAAGCGATGGGCCTCGCCGTGTGCACCAACTCGTCCTTGATGGAGTCCGCCAGGTGTTCGTAGAAGCGGTCTTGGAGGTCGACCTTGGAGTAGCCCGTGCGGGTGGAGAGCTCGTTGAACCGGGCGGCGTACTCCGGAACAGTCATGGAGCCTTGCCACAACGTACGGAGGCGTTCCTTTGCATCGACCGCCTCGTCGACCGTCTCGAATCGGGCCTTGAACTGGGTGCGGAACTCCGTCCACGAGCCTTTGAACGGAGTGGTGCCCTGCGTGATCTCCTCCATCGCTGGGGTGGCCCAGAGAGCTGCACTGTCCTGCATGAAGGAGAGGACCGCCCGAATCCATTGGTCATCACGCGCGCTGATCGCGTTGCCCATAGCATCGACGTGATTGAGTGTCGAACCTTGGGACATGGCCCAGAGGGTGAACACTGCCAGGAAACGTCGTGCCTCACCCCCTTGTTCGCCTTTGAAGGGGGAGGGCTTCTGGACCGCTTTCAGACTATTGGTCCCAGTGGTCGAGGCAGCGAGCTGGGCCATAGACTGGGTGAGGAGGGTCATCGACTGGACGAGCATCGCCATGGGATCCGGGGGTTGGGTTGCCGTCTGGGTGCCCGGTTGGGCCTGTTGGGGGTTGTTGGCGGGGCCTGTCATCTGTGGTTGTCCGCCTTGTTGTCCCATGATGGGTGGAGCGGATGGCGGTCGAGTTGGGGAAGGAGTAGGGGAGGGTGGAAGCGCGATGAGTAGCACTACTTCGAGCTCGTCGGTTGGAGTACCGGGGATGGGGGATCGAGTCGTAGGTGACTCAGCAACGGGGGAGTCCGGGACTGGGATGAACTCGTTCACAAAGGTGTTCCAGTTGATCCGAGTAGGACGGTGATGACGGTTCGGGCAGGGGTTTTGCTCATACGGTTCCCAGTACCAGAGTCTGTCATCTGGGTCCTTTCGTCGGTGGCAGTACTCTTGATCGTCGGTGTCCCACGCGTGAAGTCTGCCGGTGCAGTCCAGGGTGGGGGAGACAATGTAGCGGCGGCGGGGACACTCTTGTTCAGAGCGTCAGCACCGGGGGAGAGATCTCGACCTAATGTCGCGGCGACTAGGCGCGTAGACTCGGGTCGACGTTCGGCGACGACCCCGTAGGCGAGCGGCGAGGAGCCGAAAGGGGAGAAGAGAGGGTGAGAGGGATAAACGTATCAGAAAACTCGACGGGGCAGAGCGGCAGTCGGCACGAAGGCACAAGACCGACGAAAGCTAGCCTTCACGCAACCAGCGACAG
>NW_006767240.1:0-2433 GCF_000275845.1 Dichomitus squalens LYAD-421 SS1 | reverse complement strand
ATTGCAAGGAAAGTGTGCTACACACCTAAGTCGAGCTCTGTAAGTCTTAAGGACTGCAGAGTCGACTCAGGCGCAGATGACGGCGCACAGAGCGCGTGGGAACTAGCTAACACGACCATACACTACGTGGCGCTGGAATGGCGCCAAACGGACCAGAAGTGCGTAAGGTAGACACTATTCTAGAGTGCAGTCAGATCTACAGAAATGGAGACTACTAGTGAAAGAAATGTAGTATCTGTATGGAAACGAGAGTTGTGACTATACGAAAATTACCGTAGATAGCGGACAGCGCGAACTATGTATGGCGCGATGCGGGACTTGGTGCGATTAAAATCGACGGCGCTACAGCACCGACTCCAACAGGTGATTTTGCACAGTTGTGCCTGTGAGCGCTTGTAGTCTAGTATCTAGTATCGTGTAGCACCCTATTGCGCTTTCGAGGCGTACAGGGTTTCAGGTATCCCTGTGCCAGGCCACGCACTTGCGCCCGCCAGCACTTGTACCGGGGTCGTTAGTGACCTTAGGACCGGAGGACAACCGTGTGGACCCTCCTGACGATAGCCTTTTGCATACGTACCTAGCTAGCTTTTCTTGGGCACAGTTGGCAACTTCTACCCAGGTTGTAGGCATCTCCAGCTTGCTTGCTTCCTGGTTACCTCAATAGGTGTTCATATCTCGTCGCTTTCGCACGTGGCTCTCCATCTTACATCGCGTTTCCCTGTCTCCTGGCTGTTTTGGATCCAACAACAGCAGCGGAACCTTCTATCTCTTCTGATGAGGAGGTCGAGCAAGCAATTGGCCCTGACCATCCTGCCTCTGAAGAAGAAGAAACACCTTTCGATTGCCGAGGACTACCTCATATCTTCGAGCTAGAGGAAGAAAGAGACTATCATAGCGAACAAGACGGGTGGTACCCTTGCGACGAAGAGACCTGTCCCAATCGTCTTTCAGGACCACTTAACCCATCAGATCTTCCTGTCAGCTTCCCCTTTGCCCTCTGCTCCGATCCTCAGACAACCGAACCGTTTATCCGCGCTGCTGCCTTTGGACTACTGGACTCAGAGCCTCCAACGCCAGTCCCGGTATCCATCCCTCTTCACTATCTCGAGCAAGACTTCGATTCTTTCTTTCGCGTTCCACCTCCATCGCAACCAGACGACTTCTTTGATCGTCATCTCCTACTCCATTCCCTCATCATGTCGGACAAGGTCGACTCGAGCTCTCTCTCCTCCCTCTCCAACATCAACCAGTACCCCAACTGGGCTGCGCAGATGAAGGGCTATCTCATCATGATTGGTTCCTGGACTGTCACCAACTCGGCACCCGCTACTACGGCTACTACTGCAACGGCTGAAGAACTTAAGGAGCATGACCTTGAGGTACAACGGGCCCAGGGTATCATCATGATGAAGGTTGATCGTTCACTCCATCGTCTCCTTGAAGATGATGCTGTTGGAGTCGGTGCTGTAGCGCCGTCGATTTTAATCGCACCAAGTCCCGCATCGCGCCATACATAGTTCGCGCTGTCCGCTATCTACGGTAATTTTCGTATAGTCACAACTCTCGTTTCCATACAGATACTACATTTCTTTCACTAGTAGTCTCCATTTCTGTAGATCTGACTGCACTCTAGAGTAGTGTCTACCTTACCCACTTCTGGTCCGTTTGGCGCCATTCCAGCACCACTTAGTGTATGGTCGTGTTAGCTAGTTCCCACGCGCTCTGTGCGCCGTCATCTTCGCCTGAGTCGACTCTGCAGTCCTTAAGACTTACAGAGCTCGACTTAGGTGTGTAGCACACTTTCCTTGCAATGAAAAAAGACTTACAGAGCTCGACTTAGGCCATTGTGATCGCTCTGAGGCCCACTGCAGCTAACAGGTTATGAGCCCTGCGCTCTAGCTGCCTCAGACGTCCATCCCTGCCTGTCCAACCGCTCCCTGGTCCCCAGCTCGCTTTCCTAGCCCCTGCTGGTCGCATTTTCGCTCTGGGACTCTGCCTCCATCCTTCTGTCCTCCTGGACGCAGTTTTTGTCCCCTCGCTTCGTTGTTTCGCCTGTCGGACCCCTGCCACGTCATCGACCACCACCCATGGTTTCGCGCACCCCTGCTGCGTCGTTTTCCCTCCCCAAGGTTCCCTCTGGCAACCCTTCCCTTCCCAAGGCTGGCCCCTCCACCTCCTGCCCATTCTGCGGTCGACTAGGCCATCCTGAGGACCAGTGCAGGCCTAAACGCTATGCCAGTGTCAGGGCGACTCAATGTGCTGCTCAACGCTCGCATTGTTGCCCAAACAAGACCAGGACCCAGCAAGCGGCCTCCCAATCCTCCCAGTGCGACCAGGACCCACCCCAGGAGTTCGCTGTCAGTGCTGGCTGCGCTGCTGCACTCCTATCGTCCTCAGAGCGCGATTCTTGGCTCTCTACCCCTGCTGCGACGT
>NW_006767239.1:0-2433 GCF_000275845.1 Dichomitus squalens LYAD-421 SS1 | reverse complement strand
TCCTCACCTGTACCATAGCAGAACTTGGACATCCACCACTGATACCACTATTCTTGAGCATTATCTGGATATTGTACCTCTGTATCACTACTGAAACAAGCACATTGTAACAACTTAGAGTCTTCTATCACATGTTATTGCCCTTCTTCTAATAGACTATAAAGCTGCTTCTACAGCCTTAAAACAGACTGGTTTACAACTAGTGTATGGATGTCTATGATAGATATTATTACATAAGAAGTATACAAGATGTGTGACTGATAGAACACCAATTGCTCAAATTGAGGCCTGAGTATACTGAAGTCAACATGTAAAGTTCAAGTTGTGGCACAAGTACCCCAAGTACCCCAAGTATATAGACTTGGGTCAAGTCCGTGTACTTGGGACCAAGTACATGAACTTGGGGCCAAGTACATGGACTTAGGGCCAAGTACACGGACTTGGGGCCAAGTACACGGACTTGGGGCCAAGTACACGGACTTGAGGCCAAGTACATAGACTTGAGTCCAAGTACATGAACTTGGGCCCAAGTATGGGTCCAAGTCCGTGACGTTTTCCTGATGAAATCGCCTCGCCCCGCCAAGGTTGACAACGGCAAGCTTATGTATTCCAATTCCCTGCTTGCCAATTTTGGCGTTACAATTCTCGGCACGCGTGGTATTGCCGCTGGCACGGTTTCGCACATTTGCTGATGCATCAATGGGCGGCTACGAAGGATTTGGCGGGCAATCCCAGCCCACTCCCACTCCCATCCCGGTTGCCAAACGGGGCCTAACGAGATTGAAGTGGGGGCGAATTAGTACTGGAGACCGCGCTCTTCCCCGGCTGTAACCCTTGCGAGGTGACTCGCTGCTAAATTTACGCGTTCCGACACCTTAGCTCAACCGCCTCTCTTCTGTGCCTAGAACATCCCGCGACCACATACCCCATCACTATACAGTCTTCCAAGTCACGCTGCCCACTCTTATCTACTTGTATGTACGAATGCCTTTATTTTCCCTTTCCTCGCGAGACTCGTTGATAACATAAGTTCCCGCTAGTCGCTCAATCGCGCTCACGAGCCCGTCCTCCGTTCTCAGCCTCCATCACCTGGGAGCTCGAAACCGCATTCTGGGCGCTCGGGTCCCGGACAAAGTCCGCAGAGCGGAGCGGGGTGACTCCAACCGACATGTCGGTATTTGGCGCTCTTGTTTAAGTAACTGCTTGGGCTTAGGGAGAAGAGTCAACGTGTCGGTTCGCTGGCTCCGGTGCCGATGAGGATTTACCGCGGCCCCGAAGCATTGACGCTACTGACTCGCTTGGTATTCACATTGATTTGCTGTTGGCGTCATGTACTGACATAGCACAGGTTAGGTCGAATGGCTGCACTATTGTATTCTCCAGAGAATCACTAACGGTTCGTCCTGCATCAGGAAAAACCCGAAACGCGAATGGGCCCTAATTACCCATAATTAGGGCCATTAGGGCATTATACTAATTCGCTTAGTCCCCAGCTAATTAGTGGGCGATAGTGCTGTTAGTACACACATATTTCTGGATTAGTAGCATGCTCTAATGGTCACTAATCCCACGGTAACGCGGGTCTAATCACACAAATTATCACGCATTAGAGGTTTGCGAGAACAACATTATACTCATTATTCTCGACTGCTATACGACGCAATGCAACTGACACCGGTATGACATGTAACTGATGCGCCAGAGATGACGCTAGGTACTACATGTGGGTATATGTGCCAGTAGGGGGATGAGATGGGATGAGAGAAGGAGGCACGAGCGCGACAGGCAGTGCTCAAATGCCGCGCCGGAAACCATGAAACTAGCATAAGCCGAGTAAGGACAGGCAGAGTCAACGAGTGGACGCTTTAAACGAATGAAGGAAAACAGGAACGGGGATACGGGTGGGAGAGACCGAGAGGGGTATAGAGGGGGTATAATGCTGCGGAGGGACGCTACATCTAGTCGATATCCATGCCCTCGAAGTCGATATGCTCGAGTGCGTCGCCTCCAGTTGCGATAGCCTGGACAGGGACCGGAGTGATACCACTAGAAAGTGATGATTTTTTATTAGCAAACACGATATGATACATCATCTATGACCGTACCTAGCCTCCCGATAGAGGCGGTGCATCATGGCATGATATGCGCGCAGGTTCTTGTTCTTGATGCCGGTAAGGAGGATGATGTGCTCGTTATATGCATCTGCAACGGCATCAGCTGAGAATGGTTTCGGTTTGTGCACACCGGTTTTCCACTCGCTGAGAGCGGCATGAATCTATGGTGAGGGGACATCAACAAGCATAGCGTCAATGCAGTCGCGCTACATACCGCTGCACCCACGAGGGCTACCATAGCCATCGGCATCTCCTTCTCCTTCGCTTGGGGCATCTGTGTCATAGACGAGTCAAACAGATCGGGATTCTTGGCGGCAAT
>NW_006767238.1:0-2437 GCF_000275845.1 Dichomitus squalens LYAD-421 SS1 | reverse complement strand
TGCGTGGAGAGAAGCAAGAGATAGAGGAGAGAAATGCTAGTAGGCGCCAAGTTGTCAGGTACGGCTCGGCGGTCGCCTCCCGAGACCAGCGCTCTGCTAGGAGTCGTGGATACTTAGTAGGACACTACCTACAGCTACCAACTACGACGACTGGCAAACGTTGCAACGGTCTGCGACAAGAGAAGGTGTGTGTGGCTTGGACATGAATCGGACCAGTCCGAGAGGGGGGACAACGGTGTGAGTGGACAGGTAACGACGTGATGAGTGGTTGTTAGTGGAAAGTCGTGGACCGTGAATGCAGATCGTGATCAAGGTCTCCGACGGTGAACATACAGATGCAAACGTGACTGGAAATAATATTTGCAGAACGCGAACGGCAATGCCGCCTCGTTGGGGCCGACGGCGCCAACTCATCCGTCCGTCCGCTCGTCTCTCCTGTCCTGCCGACGCACACAGGGGTCACCGGGCCTGAGATCTCCATCGCACCCGAGGACACAATGAAGCCAGAGCTGCAGGATGCGGTCGAACTTGTCGGCCGCGTCAGCATGTTTTCTTTGAGGCCCAGAGAAGAGATCAGTTCCAAGCTCGACGGCGACGACCACATCCGAACCTATGCCTGGTTTCCTACGCCTGCAGACTGGACGCTCGCGAGCCACCCTGCGGAGGTGCGCAAGGTCCTGCTTGAGATGTTTAAGGAGTGAAGGACATAACAAAGGGGAGATCGAATGGGTCTGGGAAATCCAGCAATGGGGTAACAGCCGAACAAGTTAAGTGGCCCTAGCTCACCGCCTCTCGTGAGATGTATTGAAAGGGTACGTCACAGACACCAAATTTTGCTCAAGTTAACCTCGCTTGGTCTAAAGGAGAGCTCAACGTGGGGAACGAAGCGACGGCGACGAGAACCCGATTCCGCGCATACAGAAGCCACGCACTGCATCCCCCGCCACCTCCGCCTCAACAACAGCAACAAGAGCACGTTCCTCCCGCCCAGAGCTCCAGCAAGCGCCGTGTCCCCAACACGTAGCTCGATGCACTCGACACCGACCTCAATCAACAAGTCACCGGCGATGCAACCGCAGCGTCCGTCCTCACAGACGAACATCATGCCCCCTCCGTGAACTGCGGCTGCTCCAGGAGCTCCTCCCCAACCACCGCGTCGAATTTGCCATAACCACTCCCCACAATGGCAAGCTCGTCCTCTAAAATCCCGAGTCCTACGCCTCCTGCACCGGCGACAGGCACGGACAGTACCAATTACCAGCGACCTCGGCCAACGCAGACACAGTCGTACGGCGCCGCTGCCGCTGCCGCTACGATTGCACAGCGACCGACGTCTTCCCACAGCTCAACGCAGCACCAGTACATGTACCGGCCGAATTGGATCGGGGTCCGGAGGGATTCCGGGGCATGAAGGCGACGAGGTTTGCGTTTCTGTCGTGTGGTTATGCGCGTGCATGTATCCTGTTCTGGTTTACGATTGCGACTGCTCTCGGACTCCCCGCCAGCCCGACGGACGTGTCTCCACCTGACCGCGCTGTCAGGCTAAAACGTACTGTGTCTGCTTAGGTCTATGCTACTCGCCAGGCGACGGGAGGCTTCTGTATCATACGCGTACTGTATGGGTCTGCTTGGCGTCGTGTCCATATTGGTGATTCCTTATGTAGCATTCACGTTCGATCTCCATCGCATGTGATCCCGTGTCTGTACCGATAGCTGTTGACATGTGCAATGCTTGAGGGCGCTGAATGGGAGATGCGGTCTGCTGTTGTGTTTTGGGATGGCCTCAGGAATATTAATGACAGGGCGATGAGCGCACAGTCGTCTCAGTGCAGGTTTTTCATTGACCTCGTAACCGGAGAGTAGCTCACAAATACCCACGTACTTCGGTCTATGCGTGACCGCCCCCGCTATCTTTCTCTTCCAGCTCGCGCTGTTCGGCGACACAATCGCTGGCTGGGTCCTCACTGTACAGCGGATGCACGAAACGGGATAGAGCTCATCTTCGTCCTCTGGTTTATGTGACTCGGACGGAAGCGGGGACAGCACGCAGACATACGTGTTCAGCTCGACGTCAGTGCAGATTTTTATCCACGTCACCTTCGGTATCGTCTGCCTCACCGAACTCATCTTCCTCGAGCACACCCTCCGCCTGCACGCCGAGCGTTAGGGACACGTCCAACCCAGTGAGATTCTGCCCAGGCGTTGCAGGAGCGCGACATGGCCATCACGTTCGTGCCCTGGAACCACCTGCTGCTCCCGACGTACGTGGAATATGCAAGTTATGCAAGAAATATTCTGAGATCCAAGTACATGATATGAACTACTATGGAGTACGAGAACATGGGCCACCTGCACAGCAGCGGGCAGAGCCGGCTGTAGCAAATCAATCGTGCATCCACGAACTCATGCGCGATCTCGTGTACAGGTGGACGAGCAG
>NW_006767237.1:0-2440 GCF_000275845.1 Dichomitus squalens LYAD-421 SS1 | reverse complement strand
TGGACCCCCAGGAACGTGATTGTCAGCGAGAGCTGAAGATGCGCATTGAGCCACGTACCGTCGAAGCCGACGAAATGGCCACCGCATCGGCACGTAAAGTGCTCCCGTCGAGATAGAAGTAGAACGTCCAGTGGACACTCCGAATCTCGCTCCAGACTACAACCCGACTGTAGGCGAGTCGATGGCGAAAGGACCCTCCCTTCAATCGAAGGTAGAAGGGCTGGACGGATTCATGCAAGCAGTGCGGAAGCACTACAAAAAAGACCCAACGTTCAGCAAGGTTCTAGAGAACCCCGCGGCCCACTCCGCTTTCAGATTGTCCGACGGACTAATCTACACGACAAATCGCCAAGGCGAATCGGTGTTGTGCTTACCTATCGGTAAGGTCGACCAGCGCACGATCACGCAGGTCGCAATTGACCTAGCTCACACCACCATTGGCCATTTCGGTACTCAGAAAACCTCTGAGTACGCACGGCGATGGTTTTGGTGGCCTAAGATGGGTCGAGAGATTGACAAGTCCTGCATTTCTTGTCAGAAATGTCAGACGGTCAAGCCCCGTAATCATTTGATTGCGGGGCTCCTTCACAAGCTTCCCATTCCCCTCGTCCCGTGGGTAGCCATCACCATGGATTTCGTAGGACCGTTCCCTTGCTCTGGAGGGTACAACTACGTATGGGTAGTCGTCTGTCGACTCACCTCCATGGTCCATCTCATTGCCATCCGCACGACCGACACGGCGTCGGACTTGGCAGGGACATTTCTTCGGGAAGTAGTGCGATTGCACGGCCTCCCGCAAACTATCGTATCCGATAGGGACCCGAAGTTTACTTCGGTGTTCTGGCGTGAACTCCATCGACTGATGGGCACGCAACTTCTCATGTCGACCGTGTTCCATCCGCAGACGGACGGAGCATCAGAGCGAACGATTCGTTCGATTAACCAGGTACTACGGGCCATGGTCAGCCCTGACCAGCTCGACTGGATCGACAAGCTGCCGATCGCTGAGTTCGCATTGAACTCATCGACCAGTGCGACGACTGGATATGCCCCATTCGAATTGAACTACGGCTACCTACCGCGAACCATGGCTGGCATCCGCTCGGATACCGAGTTCGAAGGAGTCCGAGCATTTGCGCAGAGGGCTCGTGCCAATCTATTGATTGCGCACGACGCCATTCTCACTGCGCGCGTCGCACAGACGCATTACGCGAACTTGCACCGACAAGAGGAGCCGGACATTGCTGTCGGGTCATTAGTATTCCTGTCAACTCAAAACCTGTCATTTCCGAAAGGGAGAGCGAGGAAGTTAATACCAAAATATATTGGTCCTTACACTGTAATAGCGGCTCATCCTGAGACGTCTACATATACACTAGATTTACCACAGGATATGAAAGATCGGAGGATCAATCCTACGTTCCATGTGTCACTGTTACGACGACATGAGGCGAATGATGACGTTCTGTTCCCTCATTGCGACTCGAGTGCGTTCTACGATGTAGGGGCAAATGACGAGCAAGAGTGGTATGTTGACGAAATCGTCGATCACCGATGGGTGGGTAATAAGTTAGAGTTGCGCGTCCGATGGACGCACAACGACTTAAGCTGGGAACCTTACGCAGAATGCGGTAAGTTAGCAGCGGTGGACGAGTACTTGGCGCTGAACGGCGTCAAGCACTGGCGCGCCCTGCCAAAGAAGGCGGGATGACGCGACACGTCGATCACGTGATCGTGGCACGGCGCGATACTGATCGGACGGAACGAGCGCCGATCCGATCCGATCTCGATCGTCCTTAGTTCATGGCCCGTCAAAAGATGGCATAAGGTCGCCGCCGTCGCCCGCCCCCAGCTCAACGTCGCCCTCGACGCTACCACCACCATGGACGCTCAACAGCCCCAGCACCAGCACCTCGTCCCCATGACCGTCGACCTCGACGGTCAGCAACAGCAACAACAACAGCAGCAACAGCTACCACAGGCCAACCCGCACTTCACCATGCCAGCTCCAGTGGAGCACGGACCACCGATGGCCTCTGGCTTCGCCGCGCATTCTCCGCCCATGCACGCGAGCCCTCACGCGTCATCGTCGACGTACGGGCAGCATTAGGGCAACATCGCGCAGCCCTCTATGTTCCAGGGGAACACGAGCACGACGATGGGCATGCCGATGGGCCTCAATCTGAGGTACCAGCTGACACCCTCGTACATGGGCTACGCGCCGCAAACGGCGCACGCAGGCCCCATCCAACCATTCGTCCCCCCAGCGCCGACCTCCATATCCATGCCCCCGGGGATGCCACCACTGCTGATGTCGAGGCCGACGTCGCAGTGGATCGTCCTGAGCGACGACATGGCACCGCTGGTGCACCGGGAAGGATGCCTGGCATGTACGACCTGGGCGCACCACATCCAGGACGCCGCGAGGACGGACGCGTCC
>NW_006767236.1:0-2442 GCF_000275845.1 Dichomitus squalens LYAD-421 SS1 | reverse complement strand
TACTGTACTGCCTACGCCAGACGCGAGTCGAAGATGTCGTGTCGGATGTTGATCATCAATGACATGTACATCATGGATGTCTCTTTCGATGTTGACCCCTCTGGCCAGAAGCGTTGGGCGCGGCGTCCGGGCGGTTTGTCCATGCGGCTGCCGTTGACATCAATGAGAGTGCGTTTTAACCTGATAATTCTACTCAGGGTATGCCGCGCCAAGCATTGCCTGCGGCCGACCTTTTCCCTCTCTTAATCAAGCGCTCTGTCGAAACATCGCCGTCTGCCGGCATGTCTAGTTGTGCACTCGTCCGAAGAGGAGACTCCCTCGCAGGATTGGATAGTGGCGCTCCAGCAACGTGGCTATGTGTTCCTGACCTGGGGGCCCCTCCAGTAAATGCGATCAGCAGCTACTTTCAGCCACGTTCGTCTCGCGTCTAAAGATGTCGGTGTTTGGTGACTGTCCGCGCTGGGTGCCCGTAGGATGTGTGGAGAGGTGCAGCTGGCAGGCATGGGCGGCCGCATTGTGACGGGTAGGGACGTGGTCGACATGTATATGTGGTTGAGGTGAGGACAGAGGCGTGTAGACGACGATAAGACGGCGAGCGCGCATGCGCCCATCGCGCCGTTATCGAGACAGGGAATGGCTGGAAATGGGCATTGCGGGCAAAAAGGGCTCGAGGGATGGCCGGAAAAGGCTAGAAGGGCCAAAATGATGATGGAGAAGGGGGCGGCGTCTAGGACGGCAACGGACATCTCGAATCTGGGTCACGGCCGTTCGGAGTATGGGAGCTGCTAAATAAAACAGGCTTCTGCCGCACGCCCTGGCTCGCATCCACCTTTCCCGTCCGACCTCAAGGTCGCCGACCTTTCCCCTCGTCCTCCACGTCCTCGACCCGGGTATCCGGCAGGTCTTTTGCCCCTTCCTTTCCTTACCCTCCGCGGTTTGCTTTCTCTCTTCTTCACATACAACGTAATAGCCACATCTCTGCGCTCGACCACCAGCTCTCCGACGGACAAGACGTTTTCTCCCTAGCCCAAGTCCTGTACCCGCCATGTGGGTAAGGACAGTCCTTCTCTCCCTCCTGGCATTAGCCCAGTGGGGGTCCGCCTCGCCGTACCGCGCAGACCTCGTCGACTACAACATCAACACCAACCAAAATGCCCAGACCCCGACAGACTACTCGACCAATAAACGCTCCAGCTACACCAAGTCGCCACCCAACTGGCGTGCAATCCCCTTCTACACCGTTCTCATGGACAAGTTCGCCGATGGCGACCCTTCCAACAACGACTACTTTGGAACGATGTACGAGTGGGACTGGCGGGAGACACAGCTTCGGTTCGGTGGTGACTTGAAGGGCCTGGTGTCCAGATTGGACTACCTACAGGGCATGGGCATCAAGGGTATCTTCATCTCCGGGACACCTTTCCTCAATATGATCTGGCAGGCAGACAGTGCGTATTCCCTGTCACGTCGCCCTAGATGCGTCTCGGGCTCATGTTTCACGTTCCATCAATCGCGCAGGCTACTCGCCGCTTGATTTCACGGTGCTTGATCCCCACTGGGGAACGCTGGCCGATTGGCAAGCCGCCATCGACGAGATCCATTCCCGCGGGATGTATATCATGGCGGACTTCACAGTTGGTACCATGGCTGACCTCGTCGGCTTCAAAGGGTGCGTTCGTCTCGCGCTCTGAGCCTCGAGTTTGTGCTCATTCGCTTCAGTTTCCTGAACGAGTCCACGCCCTTCTCATTAAACGAGTACGATGCAGTTTGGAAGGATCCTCTCTATACGCCCTGGGGATTCCAGGAGTACAAGGACTTCGCTGTGCGGCGTGAATTTGACTGTCACTGTGCTGCTGGCTAACGCATCTGCTATGCCGTCCCTAGGTTAACAACGCCTGGAATGACTCTTGCCAACTTCCCACGTTCTGGGGAGATGACGGAACCATTCAGAACATCGGTTGGACTACCGGCTGCAGGGAGTCCGATTTCGATCAGTACGGTGACATGGAGGCGTTCGGTGTTCACCCTGACTGGCAACGTCAATTAGCAAAGTTCGCGTCAGTACAGGACCGGCTGCGTGAATGGAAGCCAGAGGTTATGGCAAAGCTCAAGACTTTCTCGTGCATGGCCATCACCGCTCTCGACATTGATGCCATCCGTATCGACAAGTCGACCCAGGTCACCGTAGACGCTCTTGCAGAATGGGCTTCCAGCACCCGTGCTTGCGCCGCTGCCCTGAACAAGACCAACTTCTACATCCCTGGTGAAGTTACCGGTGGCGACACGTTCGGTTCCCTCTACTAGTAAGTTTAGGCTTGCATTCACAGGATATGGAAGGCGCACGTCAAACTGATCGCAATCTGACAGCGGACGCGGTCGTACGCCAACTCAGCGGCCCTCGGGCTTCCTGCAGGCGGCAAACACGACGGCTGATATGGATCA
>NW_006767235.1:0-2453 GCF_000275845.1 Dichomitus squalens LYAD-421 SS1 | reverse complement strand
AAGCCGAAGTCCTGCGTCTTCGAGGCGAAGCGCATAAGCAACGTATCGTTGCTCAGCTGAAGGGGACAGCGGAGCGCGCTATACGATGACAGTAGGGGTCTGCAGCGGGAATGACCGCGGTGGAGCCTCCCCACTCCCATTTTGCGAGAAGCAGAGTGTCGTTCGGAGGGGAGGGGAGCGGTACTACGACCGCCTCTCGCGACACGGTACCCAACTTGGCGTCCAACTGGACGTCGGAGAAAGGTAAACCGTCACGACCTGAACGACACCAAGGACGCAAAGAAGACGTCAAGATACCGAGACTGGCGGAACGAGTCGTTCCATCGCAACATTCATCAACCCAACCAAAGTTGGACCTCTATGGAATGCCAGATCCATTGGGGCTGAACGAACTGTTCATGGCAATGTTTGAGGATTTCCTCGAAGACGAGGAAATTCGTAAGACACACCGCGAACCACCGCCGCCGGGCAGCGAGGAGGAACGCCTCTAGCAGCTCCGCGACAAGTGGTACAAAGACTGCGAGGACATCATGCGATCTCCTCCGGATGGCCTCCCTCCATGGAGAGTGGTCAACCACCGAATACCGCTCATCGATCCCGATAAGCGGTACAATTACCGGTTGCCCCGAGTCCCTAGGATGATCAAAGATGATCTCCTGGACAAGATCAACCGGTACGTCAAGGCGAAATGGTGGCGAGAAGCTCACGCTCCTCAGGCCGCTCCGCTTCTTTGCATTCGCAAAAAGAACGGCAAACTACGAACAGTAGTTGATGCCCGTCAGCGGAACGACAACACCGTCAAGGATGTCACATCGCTACCCGACCAGGACCAAATCCGAATGGATGTGGCGCAGTCCAAGTACAGGTCGAAAATCGACCTGTCGGACGCGTACGAGCAGATTCGAATCAAATTGCAAGACGTGTTGAAGACCGCGTTTGCGACTCCATTTGGAGTCTTCGAGAGTCTGGTCATGCAGCAGGGCGATTGTAACGCCCCTGCCACGTTCCAACGGTTGATGACAACCCTCTTTCGCGATTTCATTGGACGATTCGTCCACGTCTACTTAGACGATATCTTTGTATTCTCGGACTCGATAGAGGACCACGAGAAACACTTGAAGCTTGTGTTCAACAAGCTTCGTGAAGCCAAACTGTACCTGAGCAAGAATAAATGTGATATTTATTCTAAGCGTATGGACTACCTAGGACATGTAATTGACGATCGAGGCCTCCACGCGGACGCCAACAAGATGGAGAGAATCCGAAACTGGCGAACGCCTCGTTCGTACCATGAGGTACAGTGATTCCTTGGCCTCGTCAACTACCTGGCGGCCTTCATGCCTGACGTCTCAGCGTATACGTCTCCGTTGTCGGAGATGGCTTGTAATGAGCGAGCGTTCGTATGGCAACCACTTCATCAGAAGTCCTTTGATATGATCAAGGCTATGGCCTGTCGAGCCCCGATCCTAAAGCCTATCGACCATCGGTCGAGCGAGCCTATTTGGCTCATTTGTGACGCATCCGTCCACGGCATCGGAGCGTTGTACGGCCAAGGACCTGATTGGCAGACTTGTTGTCCCGCCGGCTTCCACTCACGGAAGTTCACCACTGCTCAGCAGTCGTATCCGACTTATGAGCAGGAAGCATTGGCCATCCTGGAAGGATTGATGAAGTGGGAGGATAAGCTTATGGGACTCAAGTTTACGGTCGTAACCGACCATGAATCCCTGACGTTCTTCAAGAAGACACCGGATCCTAGTCCCCGTCGAATTCGATGGTTGGACTACATGTCGCGCTTCGACTTCTCGGTACGACATGTACCGGGCAAGGACAACAAGGTCGCTGACTGTCTCTCTCGTTACTACGAGAATGACAATGCGGATGAATCTCATCCGCATCACGAGTACGTGAACACCGACGTGCGGCTGGATCCGGACTGGGACCACTTGCCGGAGAAACGCGTAGAAGAGCTACGCGCGGGCAGGATCACCCGTCAAAACCCAGGTGGCCTGGACCCCCAGGAACGTGATTGTCAGCGAGAGCTGAAGATGCGCATTGAGCCACGTACCGTCGAAGCCGACGAAATGGCCACCGCATCGGCACGTAAAAGTGCTCCCGTCGAGATAGAAGTAGAACGTCCAGTGGACACTCCGAATCTCGCTCCAGACTACAACCCGACTGTAGGCGAGTCGATGGCGAAAGGACCCTCCCTTCAATCGAAGGTAGAAGGGCTGGACGGATTCATGCAAGCAGTGCGGAAGCACTACAAAAAAGACCCAACGTTCAGCAAGGTTCTAGAGAACCCCGCGGCCCACTCCGCTTTCAGATTGTCCGACGGACTAATCTACACGACAAATCGCCAAGGCGAATCGGTGTTGTGCTTACCTATCGGTAAGGTCGACCAGCGCACGATCACGCAGGTCGCAATTGACCTAGCTCACACCACCATTCGG
>NW_006767234.1:0-2455 GCF_000275845.1 Dichomitus squalens LYAD-421 SS1 | reverse complement strand
AGCGAAGGAAGGAGAGAGAGAGAGAGGGATAAACGTGACAAGAAACTCGACGAGGGCAGAGCGGAGGCCGGCACGAAGGCACGAGACCTACGAAAGCTAGTCTTCACGCAGAGAGCGACAGACTAGTCGCAATGACCAAGTTATACATTAGCAATCAAAGAGAGATACAACGCTATGGTCACTCACCTAGTCCCAATGACCAAGAGGTCGAGATGGGGACTAGGAAGCGCCTAGGGGGGTCCTTATATACTAGAGGGGCTGCTTAGCAACCAAGGACAAGACGCGAGAGCAAGGCAGTGAAGATGACAAAGGGAGAACAAAGGGGCGAGAAAGAAAAGGCAAGGGCATGGTGATCATGGGAACGTAGCATGCGGCTGTGGGAACATATCTACAGTGTCCAAACTGGGATGAGCTAGGAAAGGAAACGGTCCGGAAATGGAAGGTGGGCGTCAAAGGGAAGGGAATGGGCGGCAAAAAGGGGCATCTGTCTAACGTCCGTGACATTACCCCCCTCCTAAGGTCCGTCGGTCCCCGTTGGACCCGAGGCCGGGGCGCCGTCCGGAGGCCCATTCGAGGTCGGAGGGTGCGGCAGTGGTGAAGTTGATGAGGGGTTGCCAGGGAAGAGATTGAAAGATGGCAGCTGCAATTCGACGTGGGGCAGTGGGGTTCCGCTCGTGGAATTCGTCAATGAGCTCTTGGCAATGAGTGAGGTCCTTTGCCGGCTCCCAGCTGTTCTGGCCTTCGTCGTAGCCCTTCCACTTGACCAGGTATTGGAACTGATTGCGGTAGGTGCGGCTGTCCTCAATCTTTTCGACTTCGTATTCGAGTTCCCCTTCAACCTCCACGGGTTCTGGTGGGGGTGGGAGTATGCCATTGACGTCGTTGCCTGTCCAGGGTGTGAGGCGATCGACATGGATGACGGCATGTCGGTTCTGCATAGAGGGGGGGAGTTTAAGTCGATACGTGAGTTCACCTGTGCGTTCCAAAACCTCGTACGGCCCAAGTCGTCGGGGTCCGAGCTTGCGGCTGGCCTGATGGATGGTGACGTCCCGTGCATCCATCCAGACACGGTCTCCAGGCTTGAACTCGTGGGGCTTTGGCTTGTCGCGCTCAAACGACTCCTTCATGGCGGCCTTCTCCATCCGAAGGGCTGCCTCCGCATCCTTTTGCACCTCACGCCACAGTTCTAAGCGCTTGTCTAGCGCGGGGAACTTGGTGGGAGCGCCGATGGGTACCGTGAAGTTGGGCTGGTAGCCGTAGATGATCTCGAAGGGGGACACTTGGAGGCCCGAGTGGACGTGGTTGTTGAGCACAAACTCCGCGGTCGGTAGGTGAGCCACCCAATCGTCCTGTCGTAGGTTAGAGAAGAGCCGTAAGTGCTTCTCAACCTCCTGGTTCGCCCGTTCAGTCTGACCATTGGACTGGGGGTGATATGCCGTGGTGAGTGCGTGCTGGATGCCGAACTTCTCGTACAGGGCTTTCATGAAACGTGCCGCGAATTGGGGTCCTCGATCGGATACGACTTTCTCCGGAACACCATGGAGACGGAAGATTTCCCGGTAGTGGATGTCCGCGACTCCTTCAGCAGAGACGTCTGTCGTGGTGGGTAGCACGTGGACCTGCTTACTGTAGTGGTCGCTGTAGACAATGATCACGTTGTACCCGCGTACAGGGGGAAGTCCAGTAACAAGATCCACTCCCATCGTCTGCCATGGGCCTTCAGGTACGTCGTGGGGTTGGAGCGTGCCTCGAGGATGACGAGGGGCTTTATGACACTGGCAGGTGTCACAGCCTTCGACATACTTGCGCACAAACGCGTCTCGCTGCGGCCACCAGTAGAGACGGCTGACCAGCTCGATAGTCCCGTTCCGTCCAGGATGTCCTGCAGTGATCGCGTCGTGGCACAAGAAGATGACTCGTTTGCGAAGGTCCTTACCAGGGGGTATGTAGAGCTTCCCGTGGTGATAGATGAGGTCGTCGCGCACTTCCCACTCGAGGAGTCCGTTCGCCAGTTTCCGAGGGCCCTTCTCCTTGAGGATGCGGAGAGCCTCGACGACTTCAGGGTCGAGTACCTGTGCGTCTCGAATCTCCTGCTCCAGGGTGCTCGTATCCGTGAGGGTGGCCGACAGAGAGACGAACCGTTCGGGTCCCAGCACGATCTGATCTCGGTTGTCCTCTGCGTCCGTAGTCTGGTGGGTCGGGAGGCGAGAGAGGGGATCGGCTTGGGTGTTCGTCTTGCCGGGCTTGTGCGTGAGGCGGAAGTCGAAGCGGCTGAGGTATAGAGACCACCGAGCCTGTCGACGAGTGAGGTTCCGTGCGGTGCGCCAGTACTCAAGATTGCGGTGATCGGTGACGATCTTGAAGGGTTCGGGGAGTCCCTCCAGGTAGTGTCGCCAGTCTTCGAGAGCACGGATGATTGCCAGCATCTCTCGGTCGTAAATCTCGTAGTTCCGTT
>NW_006767233.1:0-2457 GCF_000275845.1 Dichomitus squalens LYAD-421 SS1 | reverse complement strand
AACTTACTTCTTGGAGGCGCGAAATGCAAAGTGCGGCTGGGCAAGGCCACAGACGACGACGTTACCTTCGGATGTAGTACATTACGCACCTTCGAGTTGCTATGCAGCATGGTATCTTACAACTCACCTGGACCCCAGCTTCTGTAGTATCACTCTCATACCACCATGTCCGCTAGTACTAGATCACCCACCAGTCAAACTGGCCACTCCCGTATGTAGCGGTGAAAAGAAGGAGGAAAGGTTGGGTGGGCACACTGATGTCGGAAGGAGAGACGTGGCAACGGAGCGTCGAGCGCGCAATGGGATGCGGCTGTGGTGTGAGCGCCCGTATTTAGGGCAGGCTTCAATTGACTTGGAAAGACGCAGAGATGGTCTCTCTTGCCTTGTACGTGTTCTGAGCATACAGTCCTTGATTTTTGGGCCTGCAGTAAAGTATGTATGCCTATTATTACCTTCAAGGAACTTATCCAGCTCGCAAATCTCGAGATATAAGACCACCAATTGCCACGGGCGTCATTAGTCGACATTAGCACTAATTTTCTGTGAATTCGCGCGGGGAGTTTTTCCTGATGATTCCAACAGGTTCACGCCGTCTCCCTTCAGGTTTGTCTTTCATCCACGCCCGGGATATCCGTGTGCGTCTTCTGAATGTACTTTCGGGACCAACCTGCAGTATCGCGATATCGTCGTGGCCAAGGGCACGTACCCACTCCCTGTGAAGAAGAACCCCGTCCCAGGCTCCGACGTGGCGGGTGAGATCCTCGCCGTCGGCGAAGAAGTCAAGGGCTGGAAGGTCGGCGAGCGCGTGTCGGTGAACTTCTCCCTCGACCATATTTTCGGGGACGCGAACGATGAAACTATAGCGTCGACGCTGGGTGCGCCGATCGACGGTGTGCTGACCGAGTACAAGATTTTCCCTGCGCACGTACGTCCAGATGCTTTGTTATGCCCGTCGTGGCGCATTCACTGACGCCGCTGGTGTCGCTGTCATCTTCCATCCGCTAGGCTCTTGTTCGCATCCCCGATTTCCTGAGCTACGAGGAAGCGTCGACACTTCCTTGCGCCGCAGTCACCGCCTACAACGGCCTCTTCGGCGGCAAGCCCACCTTGAAGGGTGGCGACACTGTCCTAATCCAAGGGACCGGAGGTGTCTCGATTTTCGGTCTGCAAAACGCCGTCGCTTCGGGTGCCACCGTCATTGTCACGTCGTCCTCGGACAGGAAGCTCGAGGCGGCGAAGAAGCTCGGTGCCAAGTACTTGATCAACTACAAGACGACGCCGAACTGGGAGGAGGAGGTTCTCAAGATCACGAACGGCCGCGGCGTTGACCATGTCCTCGAGGTTGGTAGCCCCGGTACGGTCGTCAAGTCCGCAAAGGCGGTGAGGTTTGGAGGCAATGTGGCTCTCATCGGCTTCGTGGCGGGGGTATGCGAAGATCTGCTTGATAAGGAGTCACAAAGGAACTGATGTACTTGCACTCATCCAGCTCGCGGACACCAACCAGCTGCCCTTGCTCGTCCACGGCAAGGGTTCCAACCTGCACGGTGTCATCATTGGTTCTCGTCAACAGTGCGTTCAGCTAAGCCAACTTCTGGTGATTGTGGGCTGACGATCACCAGTGGTCGACATACAGATTTGAAGATTTGATCCGGTTGATTGAGGCGGTGAAGCTGAAGCCTGTTGTGGACAAGGTCTTCGACTTTGAGCATGTCCGAGAAGCGTATGAGTATCTGGAGAGCCAGCAGCATGTCGGGAAGATCGTCATCAAGGTGTCTAAAGACCAGTAATAAGCCTACGCTCGATATCCGAGTTTCCGGAAGTATGTAATATATTCATGCTGCCCTGTCAGAGGCACCTACAGTGATAAGCGTAAAATCGCTGCATGAACATCAACAGGGTTTGACAAATCAGCGAACAAGGGGCTGCGAGGTGCATTCTCTCATAGACGCCGGTGTCCTTGTCTGCCGAGGGCGCCACAACGCAGCGGCTTGCCTTGAAGTGGCGATGAGGATTGGGCCACTAGGGGTGCTCAATTCTTGTCGGTCGCTCAGTTGCTCGCGCGCCTATTGGGCGCCTGCCTAGCTGCATTCAAGGTCAGCTCAAGCGTCTGCAGCACAGCGAGCAGAGACACGCAGGCAGCAGGTGCAACACGACCGCATGATGCCCCCGAGCTGGGACTAGAGAGCGACGCGAGGATTTGACAATTCAGAAGCTATAAAGTTGCTTGTCTCGAGATATGGAGTCGCCTCACAAGGTTTGAGTCCAGTTGCCATCGAGCCCAGAGCGGCACCCTCAGCTGAACCATATATATGTCGTGCTGATTCTGTTTCCGACTTGGGCGCATTGTGTACAATAAGTCCAGGTCAACGAGTTTATAAGCTCTCCCGACGTCACCATTCACTTGCTGGGCTGATTTCCCGGGCCTAACAAACCTAGCATGAGACGATCTTGTCGATC
>NW_006767232.1:0-2458 GCF_000275845.1 Dichomitus squalens LYAD-421 SS1 | reverse complement strand
GCAAGCATGCTGAATACCGCGGAACGCATCGCAAAGACAGCTATGACAGGGGTCACGCAGACATGAACATGAGCCGAAGTGGGTGCGCCGGGCGCTGGCCCGAAGTTACGAGTGCGAGTGGTCCGCACGTACCACTTCACTTGTTCCCTGCACCCGGGCCCTGCTGGTTCTCCTTTTGTCCCTGCCGTCACCGTGCACTCCATTCCCTTGGGCTACCACTCACCCTCACAGTGGCATTCAACCACGTCGTATTGCCGTCATCCCTCCACTTTGTGCACGCTGCCTGTTATACTCGCTCATGCAACCCTCTTCCGCGTCCTCCTCCCGCTTCTCACATCACCTTCACGCCTACGAGCACGACGGATGCAGGAGACAACCCTCGACCTGGAGCTGGCTGCGCGAGAGCCTGAACGCCAGGATGTCAATCTGGACAACCTGCCGGCGGTTGCTCCGCCCGCACTTCTGCCTCAGCAGGTGCAGAAAGGCGGTTGCGCTGCCTGGTGGCACCATACAAGGAAGTATGCTTGGATCGTCGCTCGACATACGACAAAGCATACAGGGGTTGGAATTGTGTGCGCCGTTGCGTACTTTGATCTGTAAGACACCCGCTTAATCTGTCTTGAACCATGGAAGGTTGACGGCTACTAGGGGTTACTGGGGAGTTGACCTGCAGGCAGGATCTGAGTATGGGTCCAAGCTGCTCTTCGTAGCGCTCCTTGCAGGCATATTCGCCATCGTCTTCCAAGTGAGTTACCTCGTCGTAGACGTTCTGGATCCAGGACTGACCGATGAAGTAGACGCAAGCATCTCGTCTCGGTTGCGTCACCGTAATGGGTACGCAAAGTAATATTCGAAATGATTCAAGCATGCTCGCCTCCGTACAGATCTTGCGTCCCACTCCCACCTGCTATTCTATGACCGCCCAAAACACAAACTTCTATGGCACTGGCTCGCGCTGTACCCACTGTATGCGCTCGCCGAGATCGCCATCGTGAGCACCGACCGAGCCGAGCCGCTAGGGTCAGCAATCGCGCTCAGCCTCCTCCGGCGCAATGACGGCAACATGGACAAGACCGCATCCGCGTTCCTTAAGGGCGACACCGGCGATGCCCCAGCATCTACGCGGACCTGCCCAACCTCGAGCTGCTCAACGCGCCCATGAAGGGGCCGCGCACCCCACCCCGTGAGTCCTCCCTTCAGCTTTGTACTGGTGCGGGTTGTGTGGAGGAGGAAGAGGGAGCTGGATGAGAGGTTGACTCAGAGGGCAGCGTCTAGGCCGGATAAGGTGGTGATCAACTTGACGAAGGACAACAACGACAAGGAGCTTGCGCACACTGCAGGCGTCGTTCGAGGACCAGGGGAGCACGACATTTGGGCCAAGCAATAAGACCCCGGACTCGAACTGGGCTATGATCTCTTCGAATGTGCGCATTCATTGCATGCTGTGCATGCTGAAGTGCTCATGTTTGCACGATAGGTAGAGAGGGAACGTGCCGAGCGGGATGTCGCAGGATGCCCAGGCGATGAGCCGTGCAATTGAGGCGATTCTGCCATGCAACATTACCGAAGACACATTCAAGGAGCTCTAGCTCGAAGACAAGGTGTGCAAGGGCGATACGTAAGTGCTTCTTCTCGCTGATTCTCTATGTGGCGATCGTGCTGAGCGTCCAGTGCGTCTTTCTCAGCCCCGTCGCGCTTCGCCCCACCGTCTATGGCTTGATCTACGCAGCTCTCTTCATCCATGCCCTGGGATTTTGCCGCAATCCCAGAGAACATTGGCGGAAGTGGGCAACCCTCCCTGCGCAGGGGACTCCTGAAATATGGCCTCCTGATAGTGGACCTGGTGCGTGACCCTGCCTGGTCTGGGGTCTGTGAGCAACGTGCTGAACAGTGGCGTCAACCTTGATTTTCAGGGCGCCAGGTGTGGACCCTGCTAGAATTGATGATTCACATGGATCTGGTGCTGCTGGGAGAGCTAAAAGCGGACGATGGTCCGCGCAACCTCGTAGCTGAGCGCTGAGCCTTCGAATAGTCCTGCTCTATGGTTGGGTGATGTGACTTCCCGTTAGTTGATCTATCATGGCCAATTTATAGACCTGTCGATGTCAAACTAGTTCTACATCTTGTACCAAAACCCAGCAACATAGAACGAAGCCCCACGGCTCAATGTCTTTCAAGGTGGATTGGCGCACACTAGGCAGGGCCATGAGCGCCCGCGCAGATGCCACGAAGTCAGTAGAGCATGCTAGCTAGGAGTGACGGAGTTCAAAATGGTTTGTTTCAATGCTTTGCCATCATTAACATTGTATTAGGTCTAATTTGAGGCGGAGATGGATAAGCTACGAAGTGGATAATGTGCGGAGAGCTGCCCATGCCGCGCATGCTAAAGCGCTCTAGGCTCCAACCCACAGGAATCGGAGAAACCATGTTGTTGTGCGCGCAGCTAGGTGTACCATAC
>NW_006767231.1:0-2459 GCF_000275845.1 Dichomitus squalens LYAD-421 SS1 | reverse complement strand
ACATGGACACCTACAAAAATCAGCCCGTGTCGCGACTCCTTGATGTACACGCAGGGATCGGAGTTCAGGCGTCTGAACCTGAGCTCGCCTACAAGGAGGCGATTCAAGTGGAGGTTCCACTTGCGGCCGCCTTGCTTGAGGCCGTAAAGCGCCTTCTTGAGCCGTAAGACCTTGCCTGAGTTGTCCGAGTAGCCGGGAGGTTGCCGCATGTAAATTTCTTCGTCCAGGTCGGCATTGAGGTACGCGCCGACGACGTCGAATTGTCGCATCTCCATGTCGCGCTCCGTGCCGATGGCGAGGAGCAGGCGTACGGAGTCCATCCGGATAACAGGGGCGAACGTGTCGAATACGTCCAGTCCGGGGACTTGAGAGAATCCCTGAGCGACTAGTCGAGCCTTGCGCTTGACGTTCCCCTCGAGGTCGGTCTTGAGCCGGTAGACCCAGGTGCAGCCGACGGGCTTGCGACCGGGTGGGAGCTCGGCCGGGTTCCAGGTGCCGAGAGCGAGGAGTTGAGCAATCTCGGCGTCCATGGCATCGCGCCAGAGTTGCGCGTCGGGGGCCGATATCGCTTCGCGGTATGAAGCGGGCTCGCTGGCGGTGGGCGTACCTGTGAGCGTAAGCAAACACAGGTAAGTGGTCTCCTGGTCTCCAACCAGCTGCTCGACCTCATCATCATCTGCGGTCGAGTCGGCTGAGGGATCGCGTACGGGAGGCTTGATGACCTTGCCTTTACCGTCCTCGGCTGCCTTGTAGTCGAGACGAGGGAGATTGCGCAGAGCGCGACGTTCAGCCGTCTGGGGGACAGCCTTCGGCGCTGGTTTGACGGACGGTGACGTCGGCAGTTTTGCCGCGACGGGCGCATCAGCCGGTGGTTGCTGAGCAACCTCGGGCGCGCTGTCTCCCCCTGAAGCCAGCTCGCCACTACTGCCATTCTCCCCCTCGAGCGGCGGAGGGGAACTGAGCTCGATGAGCTCGAAATCGTCATTGCTGTCCTGTTGCACGCGCTTCGGGACAGCAAAGATGATGTTTCGCGACTTGCCAACGCGTCGCGACTTGGGGTCATAGAACCGCCAGCCTTTCGTGCCAGGCGCCATGCCCATGAAAAAGGCGGGCGCCGATCGCGGATCGAGCTTGGTGCGCTTGGCGCGGTCGATCAGGACCCAGCAGCGTGTTCCCCACTCCTGTAAGTCAGACACGTCCGGTTTACGACCGGTCCAGACTTCTTCCGGGGTCTTGTCCTTCAGTGCGCGAGTGGGGGACCTGTTTTTTAGGTAGACGACGTGAGCGACGGCCTCTGGCCACAAGAACTTCGGAAGCCCGGCTTCGATGATGATCGCCAGAGCGCGATCCATCACCGTCCGATTTACACGCTCCGCTATCCCGTTTTGGGCTGAAGACTTAGGCGCCGTCGTGTGCAACGTAATTCCCTCGGCCTTGAGATAATTCCGGAACTCGTCGCTGATGTACTCCCCGCCGTTGTCGCACCGTACGGCCTTGAGGGTTACGCCGTGCATGTTCTTCACCTGTGCCTGGTACGCCTTGAAGTGCTCGAGCTCACCGGTCTTCGTTTTGCAGAATTCGACGATCGTCCGGCGGCAGTGGGCGTCAGTGAAGGTCGAGAAGTACTTCTCGCCGCGAATGCCGGTCGTGGGCGCCTTTCCCCACAGATCCATCACGGTGAGATCTCCGATGGCCTCAACCTCCGTCTCTGACCTCTTTGGGTACGGGGCTACAGTCTGCTTTGCCCGTACGCAGGCTTCACATTGCTCGGAGGGCGGGACCGACTCGTCCACCTCCATTCCAGTCACCAGCCCCTTGCGCTTCATCGAGATGACCGCCTTCATCCCGATGTGGCCAAGGGTGCGGTGCCATTCGTCGTAGGTACGCAGCCGCTTCGGGCGCACGATGGCGGCCGCACACGCGGTCTCGGCGGGGCGCCCAGGCACCGCGATCGCGCTCATGACGTAGAGGTTCCCAACGCGTACCCCAGACGCGTAGACCCTCCCCTTAGGGTTCTGGAACTCGATTGTGCCTGAGCCGATCCGAATCTGATGGCCTCCGGCCTCCACGCGGCCTAGCGCAATCAGATTATGGGGGATGCCGGGAGCGTGGACGACGTTGCGGAGGATAGTCACAGTCTTGCGCCCTTCGTGCTGGAATTCGATACTGACATTACCAACACCCAGGATAGGCATGGTTCCTGCCCCCTTGAGCATGCGGCCCGGGGTGGGCTTGTACGTCGTAAAGTCAGCTTGCGATCGGGCCACGTGTACCGTAGTTGCCGAGTCCGAGACCCACGCGTCAGCGGCGACCTGTGCTGCGAGCGCTACCTCAGGGTCCAGATCCGGATCCTCGATTTCCTCGAGCAACGCATAGGCGTACTCGGAATCGCTGTCCTCCTCCTCGGCTGCCAGAGCCTTGGGCCCGTTCTTGGCGCCCTTGCCCTTCCCCTTCCCTTG
>NW_006767230.1:0-2465 GCF_000275845.1 Dichomitus squalens LYAD-421 SS1 | reverse complement strand
GTGCTCAGCTGTCCTTTTATAAGGAGCGTCTCCAGAAAGCATGCGACGACGGGTTCGCCTCACGTACCCCATCCCCACCACCGTTAATGAGTGGGCAGCACGGGTGTTGGAGATCGAACACTCCAACTACGAGGAACGACACCTGCGCCAACTCGAGGGACGCTCTCGGAACGACCGGCAGGGTCAAGGCACCAAGGGACAGTCTGCTCGTACCAACTCCATACGACGAGTCGACGCTCCAGCCATGAAGGAAGACAGAGAGAAGAAGCAATGCTTCTACTGCCATAAGACTGGTCACATCACACGCGACTGCCTTAAGAAGAAGGCGGACAATCGTGCCAAGGGACGACAGCCTGGACAGAAGAAGCGGAAGGTGCGCAAGGTCGATGAACTAGAGGATGGCGAGGTCGCCGACGACGAAGACAATGGCGAAGCCACACCTGACAAAACGATCAGTCAGGTCGACGTAGGCGATTCGGATGAGGGTTTTTGAACGGGCAGTCTTCGCCGACAGAAGAACTGCCCTCTGACTGTATTAGTATCTCGTTTGTTGCCACTACAGAACGACGACGTCAATCTATTCTTATCCCGGGCAGCATCGAGTACGAGTCTACAAGCGTCGGAGCTCACGCGTTCATCGATTGCAGAGCAAGTGCTTCTCTCCTTAACCGAAATTTCGCCAAGAAGCACAAACTCCCTCTCATCACCCTACCCTCTCCCCTTCGTTTCACCAATGTCGATGGCACCGCCAACACGGCCGGACCAGTCACCCAAAAATTCGTAGGCCACTTCCGAATCAACAGCCACGAGTTCCCCACCGAACTCTACATCGCGGACTGCGGACGGGACGACATCATTCTCGGAATGCCATGGCTCATCCAGTACAACCCCCACATCGACTGGGTACAAGGCAAGGTCCGGTTCGACGCCAAATACCTACGGGCGGAACAGCGACTTTGGGAATACCATCAGCGCCCCTCAGGGAATCCCCGCCGACACCTTACCGCTTTCCTTCACGGAGACATCCATCCCGAATGGAACCCATCTGCCACCATCCGACGACTCATCATTGGAGACACCCCCATCGCTCGCACCACCGTGTCGACCCAACTGGCTGTCGAAGCCGGGTCGAAAGCAGCCGACGTCAAGGCTACCGTCGCCATCCCAGACTACCTCAAAACCTATCACCTGGTGTTTGAGAAGGAGGCGGCCGAACGAATGCCCAAGCCCCGGGCCTGGGATCACCCCATCGAGCTCCGACCTGACTTCAAACCTCGGGACTGCAAGCTGTACCCCCTGTCTCCGCTCAAGATGCAGGAACTTCGGAAGTTCATCGACGAGAACCTAGCCAAGGGGTACATCCGCCCATCCACCTCACCAATGGCATCCCCTTTCTTCTTCGTGGACAAGAAGGATGATTCCATGCGACCCGTCCAGGACTACCGCTACCTCAATTCCGGCACGATCAAGAACGTCTACCCCCTCCCCCTGATCAACGATCTCATCGACCAGTTGCAAGGGGCCAAGTACTTCACGAAGTTGGACGTCCGAGCCGGTTACAACAATGTCCGCATCAAAGACGGTGATCAGTGGAAGGCGGCCTTCAAGACCCCCCTCGGCCTCTACGAGCCGACCGTGATGTTCTTCGGGTTATGCAACGCCCCGGCGACGTTCCAAGCAATGATGAATGACGGTTTCAAGGACATGATCGCGGAGGGATGGATCGTCATCTACATGGACGACATTCTGATACACTCCAAGACACAGGACGTCCACCACCGTCGAACGCAGCGGGTCGTGCAGCGTCTCATCGAAATGGACCTTTTCCTCAAACGCGAGAAGTGCGTGTTCGATGCTGCTGAGGTCGAGTTCCTAGGCACCATCATTCGCGAAGGATCGCTCAGCATGGACCCGGTCAAGCTCGACGGCATCCGCGCCTGGCCGGTACCCACCACCGTCAAACAAGTCCAGAGCTTCCTCGGATTCTGCAACTTCTACCGACGCTTCATCCGTGACTATAGCAAGATCGCTCGACCACTGACACAACTCACCCGGAAAGACCTACCCTTTCAATGGACGCCCGAATGTCAGGTTGCCTTTGACACACTTCGCAACCTGTTCCAGCAGAAGCCCATTCTTTGCATGGCGGACCCCTCCGCGGCCTTCCAAATTGAATGTGACGCCTCTATGTTCGCCACCGGGGCCGTCCTCCGCCAACGGAACGCCAACCAAGACTGGATGCCGGTAGCGTACCTATCTCATGCCCTCTCGCCTGCGGAACGCAACTATCAGATCTACGACAAGGAGCTCCTCGCAGTGGTCCGCGCTTTCGAGACCTGGCAGCACTACCTTGAAGGATCCCCCCACGTCATCCAGGTCATCTCGGACCACAAGAACCTCACCTACTGGCGGTCCGCACAGAAGCTCACCCGACGCCAGGCCCGATCGGAGTGCGTTCCTAGGCC
>NW_006767229.1:0-2467 GCF_000275845.1 Dichomitus squalens LYAD-421 SS1 | reverse complement strand
AACCTATCATGAGGGTACCTCAGCCTAACAATTGCCCTTGCGAGCAGGAACTAGATCCCCGAATACAAGTTCCAGCCATGTCACGCCGCCATCCGAGGATCCCGGTAATCGACGGGTGCGATCGGGACTCAGTCGCTGGGATACACCTTGTTTAGCCCTCACTTCAACCTGCAAGGCAATAGGTCTTCTCCAAAACGAGCGCAGGCGCAAGGGGCCTGAACATCACCACCCGGCGGAAGCTGACATAAGCGACGGTGTCTTTTATCACACTGGGTTTCGCCGAACAACATCGTGAGTTCAGATCTGCATAGTGCTAATTTCAGTATGCTTGCAATCCCCAGGCTGTTGGCCTGCCTACCGTTATCGTGGAATACACGCATCGACCCACGTGTTTTCCCGCCCCGTGGAGACCGATAAGTTGACTCTTCTGTGCATCGTTGGACATGTCACTATCTGAGGCTGTCTCCCGACGTATGCGTATATTGAATGAGCACTGTACGGGCAACGGGAAGACCGCGCGGGTCGCTATAAAACTTGCTTACTTGACATGCGTGTGAGTACAAGGCTCCGGCCGCTGTATTGAATTCTCGAAAGCGGCATCATCAACATAACATGCATACGCACGTCACTCCGGTGAAACCGAGATATGAGAGCGCGCGAAGCCGTGTAGGTTAGAGTGTAGAAGACCGCGGTAGCAGTTGGATAAGCCTCTTGCGTACCGCAAGGAGATGTCGTAATCCCGTAATTTCATCACATCACATGTTTGGGAAGGGGCGGCGCTGCGGATGATAGATAATCATTGAGAACAGCGTCAGCATGTCGTAGCCAGGGAGGAAGGGCGATCCGCCCGTACATAGACATCAAATTCGCAAGCTTCATGGGAGAGACCACTCGGATTCTGATCCTGAGGGGTTGGCTGGCGTGCTTCCTCAGTTCAGCACATGCATGTTTATCTCGTGCATCCATCTCGCGGGATTCGATGGTTGCGCTCCAGTCAGACACTCAGAGGCATCAGTGACGACGAACATTGCCATGGGCGATTCCCAGAGGAGATTATACAGGTCACAGGCTAAGGTAAAACAGAAGAGTGTCCTTGATCTCAGAACTCCCCGATTGTCGGAGAGCCACTAAGAACAATCCGATACGATGTGCGAAGGGAATGCGCTAATGAGGTGCAGTCTCAGCAGCAAGAAATCGAAGTATACACCGGCGGACAGAGTGGAAAGACGAAGAACCGAAAAACGCGAAGAGCTCCAATCAACTCAAGCACGCATACCAAGATGTACATAGTCATTGAGTCCCCAGCACGGCAGACGCAGCAGAACGCGGAGTGATATCACACACGAACGGCTTCGGGATACTGCAGTAGAGACGGCAGATAAATGCAAGGGCGTAAGCGTTCAACACACAAGACGCAGCCGGGATGGTACAGACCTGATGATCCCGGGCCCCGCCTCCGCACCCGGCGGAACCTCCCTGCCACTCTCATCGCGCACAGGCGCGATGTCGAGCACCGCAAGCATGCATGCCGCATATATCCACAGCGACGACTCCGCTAGGTGCATCCCGGGGCAGATCCGCCGACCGTACCCGAACACCGTCGGCACGCAATCGGGCTCGCCGAGCCCTCCTGCGGCCTTCGGCAGGAAGCGCTCTGGCTTGAAGGTGAATGGGTCAGAGTAGATGGTCTCGTCGTGCATTATTCCCCTGTAATATAGCGCAGAAAGAATGAAGGTAAGCGGAGCTCGCACAGAACTATGAAGGTATGCACCAGATGTTCGCAAGCACGGTGGATCCTAGAGGAATGGTGAGCATCCATGGCGAGAAAGAGCGAGGCATGACGCACCAGCAGGGATGTCGTAATTACTGTATTGACCGTCCTCCATCGCCCGATGCGGGAGGCCTGCCCCCATCATCTGTGAGCTTAATCTTGCAGACATAGTTGTGATGCGAAGGAAAGCATACCAAGAGGTGCAACAGTCCAGTATCTCAACGTCTCCTTGACGCATGCTCCGATATACGGAAGGTCCACCATGTCCGCAAACGTCGGGAGGCGGTCGCTGCCAACGACTTTGTCGATCTCCTCCTGCGCACGCTTCTGCGCATCCCTATGCAAACACATCAGCAGGACGAACGCTGTCAGCCCGGCAATAGTCTGCCGGGAAGGGATATCAGGAGAGGTTGAGACGGAAGAATAGAATGTGGGGCACGTACCGTGTCCGAGCCACCGGTGTAGAGGCTCGCCGCAGACCACATGATCTCCTCCTCGCTCGTGTCTGTATTTGGTTTCGAGGTGTGGCTGCGAAGGTGAGAAGCGACGTAGGAGTCGGGTGCATCCTCAGCTGCCTACGATGGGTAACTACAGGAGTTACACTGGGTGACACGGTGAAAAAGTTACATACAAGTGCCGCCTTCACCGCATTGAATGGTATACTAGCGAGATCGTCAAGGTCTTTTCGCCACTGCA
>NW_006767228.1:0-2470 GCF_000275845.1 Dichomitus squalens LYAD-421 SS1 | reverse complement strand
CGGCTGGCCTGATGGATGGTGACATCCTGTGAGTCCATCCAGACACGGTCTCCAGGTTTGAACTCGTGGTGCTTTGGCTTGTCACGTTCGAATGACTCCTTCATGGCCGCCTTCTCCATGCGCAGAGCTGCCTCGGCATCCTTCCGCACGTCACGCCACAGTTCCAGACGCTTGTCTAGTGCTGGGAACTTAGTGGGGGCGCCGATGGGTATGGTGAAGTTGGGCTGGTAGCCGTAGATGATCTCAAAGGGGGACACTTGGAGGCCCGAGTGGACATGGTTATTGAGCACGAACTCGGCCATCGGCAGATGGTCTACCCAGTCATCCTGTCGCAGGTTGGAGAAGAGACGTAGGTGCTTCTCTACTTCCTGGTTCGCCCGTTCGGTCTGACCGTTGGACTGGGGGTGATATGCCGTGGTGAGTGCGTGCTGAATGCCAAACTTCTCGTACAGGGCTTTCATAAAATGTGCTGCAAATTGGGGTCCTCGATCGGATACGACTTTCTCCGGGACACCGTGGAGGTGGAAGATTTCTCGGTAGTGGATGTCCGCGACTCCTTCGGCAGAGACGTCTGTCGTGGTGGGTAGCACGTGGACCTGCTTACTGTAGTGGTCGCTGTAGACAATGACTGCGTCGTACCCGCACACAGGGGGAAGTCCAGTAACGAGATCTACTCCCATTGTCTGCCATGGGCCTTCAGGTACGTCGTGGGGTTGGAGCGTGCCTCGAGGATGACGAGGGGCTTTACGACATTGGCAGGTGTCACAGCCTTCGACGTACTTGCGCACAAACGAGTCCCGCTGAGGCCACCAGTAGAGACGACTGACCAGCTCGATAGTCCCATTCCGTCCAGGATGTCCCGCAGTGATCGCGTTGTGGCACAAGAAGACAACTCGTTTACGAAGGTCTTTGCCAGGGGGGATGCAGAGCTTCCCATGTCGATAGATGAGGTCATCGCGCACTTCCCACTCGAGGAGTCCGTTCGCCAGTTTCCGAGGGCCCTTCTCCTTGAGGATGCGGAGAGCCTCGACGACTTCAGGGTCGAGTACCTGTGCATCTCGAATCTCCTGCTCCAGGGTGCTCGTATCCGTGAGGGTGGCTGACAGGGAAACGAACCGTTCCGGTCCCAGCACAATCTGATCTTGGTTGTCCTCCGCATCCGTAGTCTGGTGGATTGGGAGACGGGAGAGGGGATCGGCTTGGGTATTCGTCTTGCCGGGCTTGTGCGTGAGGCGGAAGTCGAAGCGGCTGAGGTATAGAGACCACCGAGCCTGCCGGCGAGTGAGGTTCCGTGCGGTGCGCCAGTACTCAAGATTATGGTGATCGGTGACGATCTCGAAGGGTTCGGGGAGTCCCTCCAGGTAGTGTCGCCAGTCCTCGAGAGCACGGATGATCGCTAGCATCTCTCGGTCGTAGATCTCGTAGTTCCGTTCCGCTTCAGTCATCGACTCCAATCGGTAGGCCACCGGATGCCAGAGGTCGTCGCCCAGCTTCTGGAGTAGAACTCCTCCAGTCGCGAAGCCAGAGGCGTCGACTTCGATCCGCGTGGGCCGAGCCGGATCCTAGGAGACCAACACAGGTTCGCTCGTAAATGCATCCTTGAGGGCTTGGAAGACCAGTCGTTGTGCAGTCCCCCAGGTCCAGGGAACGTCCTTCTTGGTCAGGTCGTTGAGCGGTCGCGCGTGCTTGGAGAAGTCTCGGATGAACCGACGGTAGAAGTTGGCAAACCCTAGGAAGCCGCGCAAGTCGCGCAGGTTCTTAGGAGCTGGCCACTCCGTGACAGCCTTGACCTTGACCGGGTCCATGGCCACTTCGCCTTCGCGGATGATGAGGCCGAGGTACTCTACCTCTGTCTTCTCGAACTCGCACTTCTCCGGTCGCAGGTAGAGGTCGTGTTCCTGGAGTCGTTTCAGCACCTCGTGGGTTACAGCTGTAGGAAAAAGGGAGTCGCGTTTGGGCGCAGTGCAAACGCGTGCCGTACGTAGTACATACAATAGACCTTATATACACAGTAGAATAGGGGTAGATAAGGGCGCGGATATCCGTCGGGGGGGCGGGACCTGTGGCGCTCGTTCCGCGAGCTCGCCATCTTGACGCCAGGATTCCAACACATCCCCTCGAGCGAGCGCGGGCAACGAGCGAAGGATAACAAACAAATTGAACGGGGCGGGGATAAGGGAAACAGCGAGCAAGGAAGGAGGGGTTGTGTCCGCACAAATAAGGGATAACGTACGATAAGTCTAATACATCCCCTTAATCGGGGCATTTACCACGCTTCCGTCTCCTTCTCGGCAAGAAGCCGATCGGCGCTAACGGTTGCCGAAAATGCGCAGTTGGCCTCTTCAGTCTTGAGCTCTGGGCAGTCGCGCTGATAGTGGCCCTTCTTTGAGCACTTGAAGCAGGTGATGCGCTCGAGCGGGGTGCGAGGCTTCGTGTAAGCAGCAAGGGCGACTTCGGAGTCATGATGAGG
>NW_006767227.1:0-2473 GCF_000275845.1 Dichomitus squalens LYAD-421 SS1 | reverse complement strand
TGGCTCTCCATCTTACATCGCGTTTCCCTGTCTCCTGGCTGTTTTGGATCCGACAACAGCAGCGGAACCTCCTGTCTCTTCGGACGAGGAGGTCGAGCAAGCAATTGGCCCTGACCATCCTGCCTCTGAAGAAGAAGAAACACCTTTCGATTGTCGAGGACTACCTCACATCTACAACCTAGAGGAAGAAAAAGACTATCACAGCGAAGAAGACTGGTGGTACCCTTGCGACGAAAACACCTGTCCCAATCGTCTTTTAGGACCACTTAACCCATCAGATCTTCCTGTTAACTTCTCCTTCGCCCTCTGCTCCGATCCTTAGACAACCGAACCGTTTATCCGCGCTGCTGCCTTTGGACTACCAGACTCAGAGCCTCCAACGCCAGTCCCGGTATCCATCCCTCTTCACTATCTCGAGCAAGACTTTGATTCTTTCTTTCACGCTCCACCTCCATCGCAACCAGACGACTTCTTCGATCGTCATCTCCTACTCCATTCCCTCGTCATGTCGGACAAAGTCGACTCGAGCTCTCTCTCCTCTCTCTCCAACATCAACCAGTACCCCAACTGGGCTGCGCAGATGAAGGGCTATCTGATCATGATTGGTTCCTGGACCGTCACCAACTCGGCACCCACTACTACGGCTACTACTGCAACAGCTGAAGAGCTTAAGGAGCATGACCTTAAGGTTCAACGGGCCCAGGGTATCATCATGATGAATGTCGCGGCGACTAGGCGCGTAGACTCGGGTCGTCGTTCGGCGACGACCTCGTAGGCGAGCGGCGAGGAGCCGAAAGGGGAGAAGAGAGGGTAAGAGGGATAAACGTATCAGAAAACTCGACGGGGCAGAGCGGCGGTCGGCACGAAGGCACGAGACCGACGAAAGCTAGTCTTCACGCAACCAGCGACAGACTAGTCCTAGTCCCAATGACCAAGTTATACATTAGCACTCGAAGGGAAGTACAACGCTATGGTCACTCACCTAGTCCCAATGACCAAGAGGTCGAGATGGGGACTAGGGAGCGCCTAAGGGGGTCCTTATATACTCGAGGGGCTGCTTAGCAACCAAAGACAAAGCGCGAGAGCGAGGCAGTGAAGATGACAAAGAGAGAACAAAGGGCGAGAAAGAAACGGCAAGGGCATGGCGATCACGGGAACGTAGCATGCGGCTGTGGGAACGTATCTAAAGTGTCCAAACTGGGATAGGCTCGAAAAGGAAATGGTCCGCGAATGGAAGGTGGGCGTCAAAGGGAGGGGAATGGGCGGCAAAAAGGGGTGTCTGTCCAACGTCCGTGACATTACCCCCCTCCTAAGGTCCGTCGGTCCCCGATGGACCCTAGGCCGGGGCGTCGTCCGGAAGCCCATTCGAGGTCAGAGGGTGCGGCAGTGGTGAAGTTGACAAGGGGTTGCCAGGGGAGGGATTGGAAGATAGAGGCTGCAATCCAACGTGGGGCGGTGGGGTTACGTTCGTGAAACTCGTCGATCAACTCTTGGCAGTGAGTGAGGTCCTTCGCCGGTTCCCAACTGTTCTGGCCTTCGTCGTATCCTTTCCACTTCACCAAATACTGGAACTGGTTGCGGTAGGTGCGGCTGTCTTCAATCTTTTCGACTTCGTACTCGAGTTCGCCTTCGACTTCGACTGGTTCCGGTGGGGGTGGGAGTACGCCGTTGACGTCGTTCCCGGTCCAGGGTGTGAGACGGTCAACGTGAATGACTGCGTGTCGGTTCTGCATCGAGGGGGTAGTTGAAGTCGGTACGTGAGTTCGCCGGTGCGTTCCAGTACCTCGTATGGTCCAAGTCGTCGTGGTCCCAGTTTGCGGCTGGCCTGATGGATGGTGACATCCCGTGAGTCCATCCAAACGCGGTCTCCGGGCTTAAACTCGTGGTGCTTTGGCTTGTCACGTTCGAACGACTCCTTCATGGCTGCTTTTTCCATACGCAGTGTCGCGGACGTTGGATAGACGCCCCTTTTTGCCGCCCATTCCCCTCCCCTTGACGCCCACCTTCCATTTTCGGACCGTTTCCTTTCTTAGCCCATCCCAGTTTGGACACTGTAGATACGTTCCCACACCCGCATGCTACGTTCCCGTGATCGCCATGCCTTTGCCTTTTCCTTCCCGCCCTTTGTTCTCCCTTTGTCATCTTCACTGCCTCGCTCTCGCGCCTTGTCTTTGGTTGCTAAGCAGCCCTTCTAGTATATAAGGACCCCCTTAGGCACTCCCTAGTCCCCATCTCGACCTCTTGGTCATTGGGACTAGGTGAGTGGCCATAGCGTTGTATCTCCCTTCAATTGCTAATGTATAACTTGGTCATTGGGACTAGTCTGTCGCTGTCGCGGCGACTAGGTGCGTGGACTCGGGGTCGACGTTCGGTGACGACCCCGTAGGCGAGCGGCAAGGAGCCAAAAGGGAAAAGAGAGAGGGAGAGGGATAAACGTGACAGAAAACTCGACAAGGGCGAGAGCGGAGGTCGG
>NW_006767226.1:0-2476 GCF_000275845.1 Dichomitus squalens LYAD-421 SS1 | reverse complement strand
CGTCTGGCTGGTCTTGTAACGACGTCATCATCGGCGTCGCTTTCGGTTCATTTCTATGCGAGAACAAACAGTTCTTCGCTCAGTGGTTGCACTATGGCTTGCAGGTGCGCTTGATTGAATGCTCCACCGCCCTCTAATCACAATGCATTTGTTTCCAGACATACCTCATAGATGGCATGCGCGAGGCACTGCTCTGGCTGAACAGCTGGCCTGCAGGTCTCAAGCTCAACACTGAGTTGAGTCAATTCTACTGCCACTCCCTCGTAGGCTTAGTCTCTGTGTGGGGATGTACGTCCCATTTCCTCCTCTGGCTGGTTTCACGTGCTCATTGACTCCGGGCATTCAGGGCTGCTCGAACATGCTGCGCCTTGCTTCCCCGCCCTCGTCTGGTTCATCGGCGTGGGTGGCTGTTGTGGAATGACGATGATCGTCTCCCTCCTCTCCGATAGTCTTAGCGTGCTCATGGCGCACCTATACGTGTGCTACTACCTGTCCGCCACGGTGTTCAGCCATCAGCTTGGCCTCGCAGGCTCGCTTTGGAATCTATTCCGGGGGAAGCGGTACAATGTCCTGCGACACCGGATCGATTCTTGGGACTACGACATGGACCAGCTACTTCTGGGGACGATTTTGTTCACTTTGCTCGCTTTCCTTTTGCCGACGGTCTTGACTTACTATGCGCTCTTCGCTACGGTCAGTGCCTTTGTGCTGTCAGTGTATCTGCTTGGCTAATTGGCTCTGTAGGCGAGGTTGTGTGTCATCATCGTTCACGCCATGTTCGACACTATCACCGCTCTGCTCAACCACTTTCCGCTGTTCGCGCTCCTACTGCGCCTCAAAGACCCGTTGCGCCTACCAGGTGAATCAAGCTGCTTCGCTTTCGCAGCTCCATACTCAATGTTGGCATATTCCCGTGCAGGCGGGGTCTTCATTCAACGCTCAAAGACCGGACCCTTGCTTCTTTCAGTAAGTTTCGCATCTGGCTCCTTGACTCACGCCAGCGCTTTCCTAACCTCCGCCTCAGAGCCAGCCCGCCCCGTTCTCGTCGATCTTCCGACATTACGGTGCGTTCTACCTGCCTTAACCGTTCCCTTTGCGGTAACTCAACCGACGCTCCCGCAAATTAGCACACTTGGCAAGAAGGCTGATTACACACTACCATCCCTTGCGCATGCTGCGTCAGCTGGCTTCTGGACGGCTGCTGAGTCCTATCTCTCGAGAAGCGATACGATACAGCATGGTTCCGACCGAAGATGTTCTGAAGAGATAATGCCCGGGACTCTGCGTTTCGTGGGGCGCTTCATCTTCCATATTGTATCGATTCTATAACCTATTGAAGGGCCTTCCAACACTGCATACATTTCGAGCGGAGTGTTTCTCTCGACATTCCCCAAGGTGTGCAGTCAAGCAGCTGACTACAAGCGGTAGGCAAGCGCGCCTTCCAGTAGCTCACTCTTGCGCGCTATGGTTAGTAACCTTGATCAAGCCTTCAAGGGTCCCTCGGGCATGATCTCAGCCGACCGCGGCATGCGCTGATACCGAGCCATCCCGCGAACAAGAAGTTGTATCGCACAAGCACAGAAAGCGACTTGGCAATCTGGTGCGTACACTGCTGTAATCTTACATTTGCAGCCTCGGGCACCGGAGCACGGATGGCAAAGCAACACCGGGAAAGCGCAGTTCGTATTTGCGGGGCGTCACGGCCAGTTCAGCCACACTTAAAGCCCACAGAGCTTCCTACATATACGCACTCAAACACCCTTGATACTCGTCCTTCACGATCTCCATCTCAACATAACACACTAGCTCATAAATCATGGCCACCCTGACCGTTGCTGACCTACTCGCCCGGAACAAGGCTTCCCTCGCGTCCTACTAACCGCGTCCATACCTCTCGGATCGAGCTGCCCTCAACATCCCGCCGCCCTCGAGCGTCCTTGTTACGTGCTGCGACCCGCGCGTCCACCCCGAGGAGTTCTTCGGCCTCAAGCCCGGCGACGCCGCCGTCCTCCGCAACGCCGGCGGACGTGTGAGGCTCTCGCTGATCGACATCATCACGCTCGACGCCCTCTTGGGCCACGGGACCCTCAAGCAGCTGCTCATCGTGCACCATACCGACTGCGGCGCGACACATTTCAAGGACGAGGACTTGAAGGCCGATACGATTGCGCGGTGCGTCCTTATGTCGTTTCGCCTATCCTTGTAGCTGTGCGAAACTGGATTCTTTCTAACCGTCATTCGTGCAACAGGCATCCGGAGAGGAGGGCGGAAATCGAGGCTTGGCCACCGATCTCGTTTCACGACAAGACGATCGCTGAAAGCGTGAAGGAGGATATTGAGGCCGCGCAGCAGAGTGAGCTGCTACCCGAGGCTCTGAAGAAGGGGGTGCGGGGATTCGTGCTCGACATCAAGACGGGTGTCGTCACTGAGGTTTGAAACATGTGAAGTATGCATGACGTGGCGCTCCCCGTGGTCT
>NW_006767225.1:0-2479 GCF_000275845.1 Dichomitus squalens LYAD-421 SS1 | reverse complement strand
CGAAGAGAGATACAACGCTATAGTCACTCACCTAGTCCCAATGACCAAGAGGTCGAGATGGGGACTAGGGAGCGCCTAGGGGGGGTCCTTATATACTAGAGGGGCTGCTTAGCAACCAAGGACAAGGCGCGAGAGCGAGGCAGTGAAGATGACAAAGGGAGAACAAAGGGCGAGAAAGAAAAGGTAAGGGCATGGCGATCACGGGAACGTAGCATGCGGCTGTGGGAACATATCTACAGTGTCCAAACTGGGATGAGCTAGGAAAGGAAACGGTCCGGAAATGGAAGGTGGGCGTCAAAGGGAAGGGAACGGGCGGCAAAAAGGGGCGTCTGTCCAACGTCCGTGACAGGGAGGAGGGTACTCCCCTCCACCAAATATTTGTCAAATATTTAGCCTCAGCGCTACATAGCGCTACGTACGGAGGAACATGATCGTGTCATCCGTCCAAATATTTCAGAGCCTCATGAAATATTTGAGCAGATTTCGCCAGTTGAGAAGCGCCACGCGTAATCGAAAAATACCATACAAATATCTCAGCGAGATATTTGGAGAATATTTGGTCCCCTTCTCGCGCACGTCGTGGCCTACCTCAGTCTTGAGATATATTTGTTGTGCGGAACATATACTTACAGCTCCCTGACACAAGTCTACAATAATCGCGAGAGCAGGCACGGTCTCCCGCGGGACTGAGTCGTGCAAAGCGAAAGTATATACGTACTGTCCATCCCCTCCCTGTGCACGTCCCCCTGCCCTCTCCCAGCCTCGACCCGTCTCCTGACGTTGATATATCGCAGAGTGCTGATGGTCCATGTGAGCAGGCGCTATATGAATAATGTGATTGCGGTGCTGGGCCAAAATCGTGGACGTGGACCCTGCGCCCGTGTACGAGATGCAGAGGCCCACCAGCGAGGTCTGCCGTATGATATCAAGGTTTCGCACCTGTACGGAACGTGAGGTGAGCTCGCCGCAAGCGGGGAAATCAGAACGAGCTAGAACACGCACGACCCAATCTTCCAACATCTGCCACTGCATGCTGGCGCGGCTGCGCGCTCCGTCGTTGATGACCGTCTCCATATACCGCAGCGACGGCATGGAGCTCTTCATCCACCCCAGAAACACCTCCGAGACCATGTGCGAGTGCATGACGGAGAGCACGACCGGGTTCACCTTCTCCATGAGCAGGAGTGTCTTGAGGTCATTCTGGGACCCTGACCTCGCACCAATCGGGTACTGTAGTTGCAGCCGCCGCACTTGCAAGGGGAACAGCGGGATAGGGGCGCTCGTCTCAAGATAGTCTAGCTCCGGCCAGCAGACCACTGGCCCCGTCTCCTACTTGACGGAGAACTCCATGTGGAACGTGAGGCGGCGGAGGTTGGGGAATGCGCGGGCGAGCTCGGATATCTTCGCAATGCGACCGCCGATGTCGAGCGTGTGCACGTCCGGCCAGACATGTCAGTCGATGACGCTCTCAAGCATGTAGCCGCACTCCCAGAGCCGGATGTGCCGCAGCGACTCGACGTACCGTCTGAACGGCGTCACGTCACCCTGCGGCCGCGGGCCGTCCTTCCACAGCCCGTTTTCGATGACCTGCAGCTTGCCCTGGAGCTGCGAGATCGCCTTGAGTCAGGTGTTGCCGATGTAGTACAACGAGAGCACCTTCAGCCGGTCGAGCTTCGTGATGGCCTCGTAAACAGCCGGATGCGACTGGAAGAGGGGCTCCGCGTCGCGTATGTGAAGGACGCGGAGGTTCACTGCAGTGAACAGGCCTTTGGCGACAAGGCCGGCAGGAGAGAAGTCTGCGCCCCATCCAGACCGTCCGCCAGAGCTAGCGGAGCGGGCGAACACGCCGTCGAGCAGATGCAGCGCGCGTAGGGCCTTGGCGAACTCTGGCTTGTTGAGCATGAACTGGCAGAATTTCGTGAGACCGTCGGGGCCGTCATCGACACCGGGGTCACCGATGGAAACGTCTGAGACGATGTGGGGCATGGCAAAGCCAGAGGCAGCCTTGCATGTCAGCGCGAGTTGGAGCGCATCGTCGACAGGGCAGGAGTTGATGATTGCACGGAGGACGTCGTGAGGAACGGAGCGGGTGGATGCGTATCCGATACTCACCTGTCACGCTTGCTCAGTGGGTGTCTTCCCTGCCTCCCCTTCCATCGCGCTCTCAGCTTCATCACTCCTGCGTTAACCAGGCGGCCAGGGCATCAGAGGGCGATCGTAGGTGGAGCGAGAGACCGAGACAGATGAGAAGTCGTTTGGGGGGGAACGCGGTCCTGTTGAGGGGAATAGGGGTGCGACGCGTCAAGTTGTTGATCAGCGGAGGGGTTGGGACGACCTAGGATGGGTCCATGCCCCGAGGGATCTGTGCTGGGATGCAGGTACCGTTCTGAGGGGGGTCGCGGGCGAGATGGCATTCCCAGGGTGGGGCGATGGGGTAGGGATGGTGGTGCATCGACTTGTCGGGGATGTTGTGTGGAGG
>NW_006767224.1:0-2484 GCF_000275845.1 Dichomitus squalens LYAD-421 SS1 | reverse complement strand
ACTAGTCTGTCGCTCTCTGCGTGAAGACTAGCTTTCGTAGGTCTCGTGCCTTCGTGCCGGCCTCCGCTCTGCCCTTGTCGAGTTTCTTGTCACGTTTATCCCTCTCTCTCTCTCTCCTTCCCTTTCGGCTCCTTGCCGCTCGCCTACGGGGTCGTCGCCGAATGTCGACCCGAGTCTACGCGCCTAGTCGCCGCGACAGATCACTTGAACGTCTAACACTGCACACAGCATCTTGAAAACCCTTGCCTACCCATTAGTGCTCAAAAATCTGCATGGGAATGGTATTCGTGAGGTCCTATATGCGCGGATACTATATGCACGCAAGTCTCCATTTCTGACACACTTACCCGAACACACTTACCCGAATTTGCAGCCCCATAATCACCTTCACACTCGTACTCCTACTTCCTTCGCTGCTCACTTTCCTCACGCTTCTCATGCACTGTGTACTAGCTGGTTGCACTGCACAACACGATCGAGCTCTGGAGCGCATCGTCCACAAGTTCCTATTATGGACATGGACTGGCACTAGCCGCAAGAAACACGAGCCTCTGCTTGTTCACGTAAACGTTAGTAATCTCGAGGGCCCGCCCCACCTTGAACAAGGACCAGATGCCCTGTTAACTTTGTGTCAACTCTCAACGCTGGCATAGGCAGACCAGCAGGTGGAGTGCGCGATCTGCACAGAGAGGTTTGTCACGGATGATCGCACGGACCCCTATGGACGATGATGAGCTTGAGCTGGCTCGTGTAGACTTGATTGCTAACTAATACAATGTTTTTGCGAAGGATTGTCTGCTCACTCACCGGGAAGGGAATAGATTATGTCATACACCGCGACCCAACTTGTCAAGTTTCAGGGATCTGCTTATGAGTAAGTACCATAGGTTGTTGTGCGGACGCGTGAGATGATGGAAACCTGTACTTATATGGCGCGGTCGTGCAATATTGCCGCGATCCTTGCCCGGTATTGTGAGTATTGTATGGACAGGCACCCTTGGCTCCCATATCGGGTGCTTGCGCCGTCTCGCGCCCTAATCGGTGCTTCAGGCGCCACCTACAATCATGGACAATGTTTTTACACTTTTGCTGATGGTATTGTAAAGCTGTTTGAGCTGCTTCTGACTGTGTATGTCAACATTGGTGAAGAGAACGAGGAGGCTGCAAGGATGGAGCTGGCTGCAGGTCAGAGCGAGAGCGCACAGCGTGGCGTTGTCACCGGAGCTGTCACAGTTTTCTCGTGCCATGTGACCTGGGGGTCATGTGAACCAGGGGAGACGCTCACCTTGACCATGGACAACTCGTATTGGAAAGTGGAGGAGCCAGGATCGAACCCAGGACCTTGTGGGGTCCGGGAGCGCCCAGCCTCACTCACTGGCAGGTGACTCACGTGTCAGCAGGGGGGCTTACTCATCGGAGGAAGCCCGGACTTAGCATGACTCAGGTGTTAGTCATGAGGACGCCATGTGACAGGTCAGGAGGCAAGGCACGAGTCAGTGCATCTGTAAAAACCATCTTTGCGAATTACACCTATTTAGTACAAATTAGCTCTTAATAGACACAGTAGTTGGATAGTGAAAAATAGTGCAAAATCGAGAGGTCCCCAAAAATAATTGCACTATTTTGCACTATTAATGCAAATTCGTGCAAAGTAGCACTATAGTAGACGGAAATAGTGCTACAGTAGACATTGATAGTAGTGGATAGAGTGGGTCTATGATTTCTGACTGGTGTAGAGATGCTTTCTATGACCTCAAAACCATCTGTTTATAAGCCCCAGATGCATTTAAAGTGCTGGAAAAATATATGAAAAAAATGTCCTTAGCCAGTCTTGAACCCTCAACCTCACCTTTATATGACACCTGTTCCGAGGTGGCACTCTATACCACTACACCACCAGAGCTTATATAGATCCTCCCCACAAGTATTATATATATCCATCACTGCTGGACTTGGGCAAAGTGGTGACACCTCACCTTGAGTTCCACCTGCTGGAACTTGCATATGTGTAATGTCTAGGGCTATATATATAATATGGAGTGTGCTATAGAGTATGCTTCATGATATAAATGCTATGCTGACAGCCTAGTTCTATACATAATAACAAGTTCTGTATTGAGTTGTGCCCTCAAATATAACTCAGCTATCATGGTGATTTTGCAGCTATAGAGGTGTGTAATGCTTGAGTTGAGAACTATGAGCTATAAATAAAGGATTGTCATCTTATTTGAGTCTCCCCTAAATGAGTAGTGCTAAAATAGCGCAAAATAGTACTACAGTAGTGCAAAATAGCGAAAATTAGAGGACCACATTTGCAGTAGTGCTATAATAGTATCATGTCAGCACTACATGGCACTATAGAAAAAGTGATAGTGAAGAGTAGTTATAACTAGTACCAAGTATACTAATTAGTGCTTAGTTGCACTACTGAAGAAGTGTGTCTGAATAGTAGCTCTAATGTAGAGGTCATCTCTGCTAACACTT
>NW_006767223.1:0-2494 GCF_000275845.1 Dichomitus squalens LYAD-421 SS1 | reverse complement strand
AGTCGTGGATGAATCATCGGTAAAAGTTGGCAAAGCCACGGAACTTCCGTACGTCCGAAGCATTCTGAGGAGTTGGCCAGTCTGCAATTCCCTTGACTTTGACCGGGTCCATGCCCACGCGTCCTTCGGAGAAGATCATGCCCAGATACTCGATCTGTGACTGTTCGAACCGACATTTCTCCGGCTTTAGGAAGAGGTCATTCGCTTCTAATCGTCTGAGGACCTCGTGCACGACCTTGCGATGTTCCGTAAGGTCGCTACTGAAGATGAGTATGTCGTCCAGGTACACGGTGATCTTTCCCTCGACAATAAGGTCCTTGAAGATGTCGTTCATGAACGCGGAGAACGTGCTGGGGGAGCCGGTGAGCCCGAAGAACATAACCGTAGGCTCAAACAGTCCTCGATTGGTCACAAACGCGGCCTTCCATTCGTCACCGGTCTTAATCCGGATGTTGTTGTAGCCCCAGCGAACGTCGAGCGCCGTATAGATCTTGGCGTTCTTGAGTCGGTCCATGAGTTCGGCGATGAGAGGGAGCGGATACCGATTCTTCACCGTGATAGCGTTCAACCGTCGGTAGTCTTGGACGGGTCGCAGACTGCCATCCTTCTTGACGAAGAAGAAGGGAGAGGACATCGGGGACCTTGACTCGCGAATGTAACCCCTTTGGCTAGGTTCTCCTGCAGAAACTTGTCGAGCTCGACTTGCTCACTGGGCGACAACGGGTAGAGCCTTGAGTGGAAGGTCTGCGCGCCCGGGACCAGCTCAATGGCATGGTCGTAGGGACGATGTTCCAGCAGTCTATCCGCCGCCTCCTTAGAGAACACGCGCATGTGCTCCCGATACTCCTGTGGGACCATTTCGTCAACGGTCTGGACCTCTCGTTTGGCGTACTCCTGCTCCACAAGTTGCTGAGAGTAGGTGTGACTTGCCAAAACGAAGAGCTGAGGTGCACCGCAAAGTGTTCGACCTTTGTGCCAGGCGTCGATGAGAGACTGTTCCATGCCGTCCCATTCCGCTTCCGCCGGAGGTACGAGAGGCTCATCCTCTGCTTCGTTGACCATAACTGTGCCACAGACGCGTCCCACTGTTCGCGCTTTCCTTACCCATGGAGACCTTGTGCGCGCCGTAGGCCGTACCCCCGTATCACGCGCCTCAGTCTCCACTAGTTTGGATGCCTTGTGGGTCGCCAGGCAGGTGTCGGGGCATCGTGACAGGCGCAGCGAACCACGTTCCCAGTCTATCTCTGGGTTGTGTTCGCGCAGCCAGTCCAGCCCGATGATCACGTCTTCTTCTCCGATGTCTGTGACGACGAACGCGACCTCTTCCTCGTGGTCACCGATCTTCATAGTGAGAACGGCCACTTCCGTGATCGTGCCGTCTCAGTTCTCCGATCCATCGATGTTGTACAGAGGAATAGGCTTCGCCAGCTTCCTCGTCATGACCTGGTTCCATGCCACAAATCGTCTGTGGAGGAACTTCGTGGTGGCGCCAGAATCGACCATGGCCACCAACTCCTTGCTTCGCTGCTTGCCGCTCAGTCGTATAGGGATGTGGAAGTGTTGACCTGCATGGTCGACTTCATAGATTAATGACGATCCCAGTACAGCATAGCGACTATTGGTACACGAGCCCGCACGTGCAGCGTCTAGTGTGGCTTGGATCAAAAACCCTCCTTCTCCTTGGCAAGGCTGACGGCGGCAATGCGATCGCTGAGCTCCTTGAGCTGCGAACGGAGAGCGACCAGCTCGTCCGAGGTCGAGGGGTTCGAGGATGGGGTGGGGTTGGGTGGAGTGGCAGTGGACGCGGCTGCTTGCTGTCCTCGCGGGAGCTTCTTGCAGTTCCGCTGGATGTGGCCCTTCTCGCCACAGTTGAAGCAGGACCGTTCCTCAGGTCCACGTCGGTCCGCTGCCACTCGTTCACCACGGCGGCCCCAGCCCTTGTTCTTGGGCATCGCCTCGGCGCCTTCCGCCAGTTGCTGGTCCATGCGCAGGGCGACCTTCTGCGCCTTCTCCAGTGTATCGACCTCGTGCGCCGTGACCGCGAACTCGTTCTGGATCTTGTACGGCAAACCATCTACATAGCGCGCCCGCTTGTCCTCGTCGGAGAGCGGAGTGCGTGCCGCGATAGCGTTGAAGTTCGCTGTGTAGTCCTTGGCTGTGCCGAGCTTGTGCGATGCCTTGCACAGCTTGACGAGTTTGGAGAGTGCGGCCTTCTTGTCGTCGACCGCGCAGAAGTGGGCCTTGAAGGCCGTCTCAAAGGCATCCACGTTCGACCAAACAACCTTGCCGTCGGCGAGATCGATGATGTGGGGCCCAGCCCATCGAGCGGTGTTGTCCGTCAACTTGTTCAATACCATGATCCATGCGAGGTTGGCCGCGATCGATGAAGCTACCAGCTGCGTATGGTAAAGCTTGGCCATGGCAGCGAAGCGGAGTCTGGCCTGAGCTTCCTTGCCATCGTAGTCTCGGGGTGCGAGTTGGCTGAGAGGCTTGG